>NC_071284.1:21946046-21973546 GCF_001660625.3 Ictalurus punctatus
CATCTCTCCAAAGTATCTGTTTGAATTCATTGTGAACAAGGCTAAATTAGGGGGAAATGATGTCCTAATCAGAAACATCTCAAATGCATAGCTATGAAAAGAATACAGTAAGATCTTTCAGGTCTTATAGGGCATTGAAAGCATTGCACAAACGACATATTAAAAGAAACTATTCAGAGCTGCAATGCACACAGTAATCAATAGCTGTGTCTGCATAAAGCCAGACAATTATTTTGGCTTGACATAGAAGTTTGCATATATTGTCTGCCAATATACTTATAATATAATGTCAACATGCACACTAGGGGGCAGTGTCGCACGTACCAATAATGAATGTACAAAACTTTGTTTCACAGTAGTAGAAAGACTATAGCAAATGACTGGATGTGATAAAGAAGGATTAAGTTATGTACACTGTACAAAATTCAACATAGTACATGATTTTTTTTTTGTTAATCATATTTTAACATAGGGAAAAAAATAATTTCCATTATGGATAATTTTGCACTGATTTCTTTATGCACACCTCCTAATCCTCAACTGATATTTCTGCTATCTCTAAGAATTCACTGTCACTTGACTGTATTTTAAAAATATTTTAAGATAAACTTTAAACATTTTGTAATGTTATAAATATATTTAAAGATAGACAGCCATATAGACTACGGCCAAAAGTATGTGGACACCTGACCATTGAATACCCCATTCCAAAACTATGGCCATTAATATACAGTCTCCATTTATTGGGAAGGCTTTCAATTAGATTGGACCATTTCTGTGGGTATTTGTCGTCAGTCACAAGAGCATAATAAGAGATAGGGCCATGGAAAGCAAGAAGGCCTGGTGTGAACTTAGTGTTCCAATTCTTCCCAAAGTTGTTCAGTGGGGTTGAGGTTGCAGGCAAATCAATTTCTTCTACATCAAACTTGGTAAACCATGTCTTTGTGGACCTCACTTTGTGCACAGTGGTATTATCATGTTGGAACAAGCTTGGGCTGGGTCACTTAGTTCCAATAAATGGAAATCTTAATTCTACAGCACAAAAAGACAACAAAGTTATTTGTTATGCTTTAAGCAGTTATATAAACAGTTATGCTTTATTTACCATTTGTGCTAGCTCTGATTTGGGTCAAGAAATGTTTGGATCCCATCCCAAATTTGTATGGAGCATAACTGAAGTTTTGGTATTGTGTACTGTATATTGGCTCTTCTGCAAGCATCCGTAACCCATACCCATACATACAAGCCTTCTATAGGTTTTGATCCAAATACATTTACATATGTCTTTGCACTACATCAATCATTCATGGGGAGCTATGACAAAAAGTGACTTATAAGTGGGTTCCTACCAAAAACAGTCTTGTTTAATTTCAAGGCACCTTTCATATGATTGCTTCTCTGTTGCTGTTTTTGCTCGTTGCAGCCACTGTGTAAATGCCATACTGTATTGCTTAGCTTGCCTTGACTAGCCCATGGATGTTCTATGGCTGCGGTCATATTTCAAATACTGGATAAGAAACATCTCTGCAGTTCAAATTTGGCCTTGGGCATCAATAAAAAATAAAATAAAAAAAAGATTGTAGTTGAGGGGGAGCTTATCATTTACAGTTAACAGCTGATATATGCGAGGCAAGGGTGAGTGAATTCAGGAGCAAGGCAAGAGGGGGAAGAGATAGGGCCTGCCTGTCAGCAGGCAGATAAAACTCGACTAAAAGCTCCCTGTCAGCTGCTTCAGAAATGTTTGAGAAAACAAAAGAGATGGCTATTTAGCAAGTGTCTGGAAATATGCAGACAGTGAGCATGCGTTAGTGGTGACAGCTAAACAGGCCTTTTTGAGGTTATTATGTGACCATTTTTAAACTCACCCTGATTTTACCCTATTTATTTTTTTGTCTGATTATTTATTGACTGACACTTTTGGTGCATATTATTTATTCCTTAACTGCATCCACTGCATGTGCTTTAAGATGAGGTTGATCTAAATAGAAATATATATATTTTAGTAGAGCATGATCTCAAACAAATTCTTCTCTCACTCTAATAGAATCGGCCTCAAAAGACACATAGAATGCATTTTAATCAGGCTTTTCTGTATACTCAATTTGTCTTATACGTTCATGAATTTTGCCAGAGATAGAACCAGAAGCAGGGCTTAAACAAATCTGCTTTAGCACTGGCAAGAGCAACACAGAAATGTTGGTCATTCACTTTCATATCACTGCAACATATCTGCTATGACCACTCAATGTTTATTGAACACTTAATATTTGTCTGAGTAGCATCTTGTTTTTTTAATTCAGGTACTGACAACAAATAAACTGTTTTTTATGCTTACCAACACAATATACTCGTTTTATTTTGAGATTCAATCCACTGGCTTATTATATGCTATATTTGTACTTGACATTGATACAACACAAATCATCTATGTTGGTGGTTGTCAACAAGATGTTGGACTACTGATCGGAAGATCGCTAGTTCAAATCTCAGCACTGCCAAGCTGCCACAGCTAGACCCTTGAACAAGGCCCTTAACCCTCAACTGCTCAGTTGTATAAATGAGATAATTGTAAGCTGCCTTGTATAAAGGCATCTGCCAAATGCCATAAATTTAAATGTAAAGTATTTCAGGTCTGAACCAAGTACTTGGAAAAAATTATGTAGTAAACTAGATCAATCTCTAAAGAAATAATTCAGTGGTTTCTTTAATCACATGCATTTATGTATAGCATTTCATCAGACTAGAGCCTTGCTACAGGGCTAGAGACATTAGTTTACTCAATTTATTTACACTCTGTGTTGATTAATAAACTGACACTTGTGTAAAAAAAGGCTGATGACCAAAACAAATGTGAAAGGAACAAAGTAGTATGCTTTTATTCTACTCACATAAAATTCTAAACGGATGTGTCATCCGTTCAGGATCTGTGGTGCTATTCCAAAAGTAGTAAAGTGAAGTGCCACTACACAAAACAAAACCACTTCAAATTGCTTCATTTATTACCATGAACTAGGGCTGCAATTACATCAATTATTATAAGCGATGAATTTATCGTTTATTTTTTTTCAATTAATTGTTTAGTTGGATTAAATGATATTAAATACCAAATTGTATTAAAATATATGAAACACCAAACATAAAATACTTCTTTGCAGTATTTCAATCGATACTTTTACTAATACTACTGCAGAATACCTGCAGATAACAGGTAAGTAGCTCCTGTCACGGTATCGCCAAAGGCATGGGGAACTACATTTTCTATCAGACCCTTCACGCCACATGTCCTAACCACCATCACCTGTATCTCAGATCACCCTGATTAGCAACTGTATACAAGTTCTAGTATATAAGCACCTCATTGACAAGCTTTCGTTATTGTCTTATTCACGCGTTGCTGTTTGTACCATAGTCTACATGTTTTGCTTTGTATCTATCGTTCAGGATTTTGGTTCTGGTTTCACAATTTTTTGTTGTCTGTATGCACTTTAAATAGTGCATTTATATAGCGCTTTTATCTAAAGCGCTTTACACTGTGCCTCATTCACCCATTCACACAGACACTCACACACCAACGGTAGCAGAGCTGCCATGCAAGGCGCTAACTTGCCATCGGGAGCAACTTGGGGTTCAGTGCCTTGCCCAAGGTCACTTCGGCATGTGGAGTCATGCGTGCTGGAAATCGAACCGCCAACCATACGATTAGTGGACAACCCGCTCTACCACCTGAGACACAGCCATCCCCACTTTATACAATAAAAATCTGCACTTGCACCTGCTATCTCTACAAATCCCCGACAACTGTAGTACAATGTTTTTGCTACAATGTTTAAAATCTACTGACCTGAATAAACACAATACAGTTTTTATTTATTATTATTTTTTATTGAAGCAAAAAAAGTTATCCAACACCTATCGCCAATGTGAAAAATTAATTGCCCCCTTAAACTTAAAATCTGGTTGTGCCGCCAGCAATAACTGCAACCAAATGCTTCCAATAACTGGACATCAGTCTTTCAGTTACTCCTATGCTTTGGATAATTGTCTTACTGCATAATCTAGTTGCACTTGAGTTTCAGATTAGGGAATGAAGACTGGACATTCTCCTTTATGATTTACTGGTAAAGAGCAAAATTCATGTTTCCGGAAAGTATTCACAGCACTTCACTTTTTCCCACATTTTGTTATGTTACAGCCTTATTCCAAAATGGATTAAATCATTTTCATCATTTTCCTCAAAATTCTTACAAACAATACCCCATAATGACAATGTGAAAGAAGTTTGAAATCTTTGCAAATTTTATAAACATAAACAACAAAAAAGCACATGTACATAAGTATTCACAGCCTTTGCTATGACACTCAAAATTAAGCTCAGGTGCATCCTGTTTCCACTGATCATCCTTGAGATGTTTCTACAACTTGATTGGAGTCCACCTGTAATAAGTTCAGTTGATTGGACATGATTTGGAAAGGCACACACCTATCTATATAAGGTCCCACAGTTAACAATGCATGTCAGAGCACAAACCAAGCCATGAAGCCCAAGGAATTGTCTGTAGACCTCCGAGACAGGATTGTATCGAGGCACAGATCTGGGGAAGGGTACAGAAACATTTCTGCAGCATTGAAGGTCCCAATAAGCACAGTGGCCTCCATCATCTGTAAATGGAAGAAGTTTGGAACCACCAGGACTCTTCCTAGAGCTGGCCGCCAGGGAGGCCACTCTGACAGAGCTCCAGCATGTCTCTGTGGAGAGAGTAGAACCTTCCAGAAAAATAACCATCTCTGCAGCACTCCACCAATCAGGCCTGTATGGTAGAGTGGCCAGACGGAAGCCACTCCTCAGTAAAAGGCACATGACAGCCCGCCTGAAGTTTGCCAAAAGGCACCTGAAGGACTCTCAGACCAATACAAAGATTGAACTCTTTGGCCTGAATGGCAAGCGGCATGTCTGGAGGAAACCAGGCAACAGTCATCACCTGGCCAATACCATCCCTACAGTAAAGCATGGTGGTGGAAGCAGCATGCTGTGGGGATGTTTTTCAGCGGTAGGAACTGGGAGACTAGTCAGGATTGAGGGAAAAATGAATGCAGCAATGTACAGAGACATACTTGATGAAAACCTGCTCCAGAGTGTTCTGGACCTCAGACTGGGGTGAAGGTTCATCTTCCAACAGGACAACGACCCTAAGCATACAGCCAAAATAACACAGGTGTGGCTACAGGACAACTCTGAATGTCCTTGAGTGGCCAAGCCGACAGACTTGAACCCGATTGAACATCTCTGGAGAAATCTGAAAATGGCTGTGCACAGATGCTCCCCATCCAACCTGATGGAGCTTGAGAGGTCTTCCAAAGAAGAATGGGAGAAACTGCCCAAAAATAGGTGTGCCAAGCTTGTAGCATCATACTCAAAAAGAGTTGAGGCTGTAATTGGTGCCAAAGGTGCTTCAACAAAGTATTGAGCAAAGGCTGTGAATACTTATGTACATGTGATTTTTTTAGTTTTTTATTTTTAATAAATTTGCAAAGATTTCAAGCAAACTTCTTTCATGTTGTCATTATGGGGTATTGTCTGTAGAATTTTGAGGAAAATAATGAATTTAATCCATTTTGGAATAAGGCTGTAACATAACAAAATGTGGCAAAAGTGAAGCGCTGTGAATATTTTCCAGATGCACTGTATGATGTTCTTTTTGTGGAATTCTGTGTTTGGAAGACGGGTCCTATTACATTTGGCGTAAACCAAACAGTTCCACTTTTGACTCATCAAGCCACAGAACATTCTCCCAAAAGCTTTGAGCATCATCAAGGTGTGTTTTCACAAAATTCAGACAAGATTTAATGTTCTTTTGGGTTAGCAGTGGTTTTCATCTTGCCACACTTCCATGGATGCCATTTTTGCCCAGTGTCTTTCTGATAGTGGAGTCATGAACAGTGACCTTTATTGATGCAAGAGAGGCCTGTAGGTCCTTTGATGTTGACTTTGGCTTCCTTGATGAGTAGTTACTGTGCTCTTGGAGGAATTTTGGAAGGTCAGCCACTTTTGGGAAGGTTCATTACTGTGCCGAGTTTTTCTATTTGGAGATTATGCCCCTCACTGTGGTCCTTCGGAGTTCCAGAGTCTTTGAAATAGCTTTGCAACCCTTCCCAGACTTCCCGGTATTTCAATCACCTTATTCCTCATCATTTCTGGAATTTCAACTTTGGCATTGAGTGTTACTGGGTAAGAACTTTTAACCAACGTCATGCTGTTGAAAAAGTTCTATTTAAGTGTTGATTTGATTAAACAGGGTTTGAAGTAATCAGTTGAGTCTAGTCCAACGCAACCCCATTATGAATGCAGTTTCATTAGATGTGGGGAATTACTAACTACGGGGCAAATACATTTTCACACAGGCCCAGTTGGTTTTGGATAACTTTTTGCTTCAATAAATAACAGTACCATTTAAAAACTGTATTTCGTGTTTACTCAGGTTGCCTTTGTTTTACCTTAGATTTTGTTTTAACTTCTGAGTATATTTTTGTGTATATGAGATGTACACAAAAACAGAAGAAATCAGAATGGGGCAAATAGCTGCACTGTAGAAGATGAAATCTATGCCTTTTTGGAACTTGTATATAAAGTTTGGACGTTGTGTAAAATGTAAATAAATGTGAATAAAAACAGAATGCAATGATTTGCATATCCCATAAACCCATATGTTATTGACAATAGAACACAGAAAACATATCAAATGTTTAAGCTGAGGAAATATACGATTTTAAGGAAATAATAAGGTAATTTTAAAATTGATGGTCGCAATACATCTCAAAAATGTATTTTGGGGCAACAAAAGGCTGGAAAAGTATGTTACTAAAAGTAAGTGTTACTAAAAAGATTTTTGATTGTTAAAATAAATAATCTCAAAATGTTTGGCAAATGTGTCCTGTTTGTCACAGTTTGTATATATTACAAGTCTTCTGAAAATGAAATGATTTAAAAAAAAATTTGCTTATTTCATTGTCCCTGTAACATACATTTGTTATTTTTGTCTTTCAGGTACATTTCCTAAGAACATTCAAAACAAGAGAACAAGAGAAACAAGTACCCTAAAAATACCACTAATAGCTAGAATTTACATTGTCTGAAGAAAACATGAGTGGTGCTTGAAATATCTTTTAGAAAATGTCAAATAGTTTATTAAATTTAGTTAATAATTAAAACTGAAATTATAGAAACACTTTAATAAGAGGTAGGAGTAATCCCTTTCTGTTCCTGGTCTCTTTCCTTTTGCAGGAAGTAAGATCCCTCTTGGACAAAGGGACCATAGAACATGTACCCCGTTCCCTGAGGGATGGAGGTTTTTACAGCCATAATTTCCTGGACGACAAAAAATAGAGGAGGATGTGGCCAATTTTAGATCTGCGTCATCTGAACTGTATTCTTCGGACATACAGGTTCAAGATGCTGACGCACAAACTTATCGTTCCACAGATTCAGTTTGAGGACTGGTTTGTGAAGATAGATCTAAAAGGTGCATATTTCCACATAGCCATGATCGGGTTCTTCCTGTCGGGCTAGCTTTATCCCCTCGCACCTTCACAAAGTGCACGGATGTCATTCTGGCTCCACTGTGGAGGGCATCCAGGGCATCCGTGTACTAAACTACCTGGATGACTGGTTAATTCTAGCACGATCCAGGGGACTGGCAGTTCAACATCGAGATGTTGTTCTCGCCCACATGAAGAGCTTGGGGCTCAGGCTGAACCTCAGGAAAGTATGCTTTCTAAAGTGCAGAGGACAACTTTTCTAGGGGTTATAAGGATTCTACTATGATGAGGGCGTTTCTATCCCCAACATGCGCAGGGTCAATCCTATCAACATCGGCAAGATAAAGCTGGATCTTGGCATCCCCTCCAGTCTTTATGCAAGACTATTAGAGCTTATGGCAGCAGCAGCCAATGTCAATTGAGAGGTCACCATGTGTTTACAGGCAACACAATGGTGGCCTCATATATTGACCACCAGGGAGGATTATGTCCGTGCCCCATATTTAGGCAGGTGCAGCTAAATCTTCTCTGGACAGAGGGAAAGTTTTGTCAGTGAACGTAATTTACATTCTGGGCAACTGGAATATGGTGGCAGACATCCTGTTGAGGCAGGGGCTGAGGCCCAGGGATTGGTGGCTCCATCCACAAGTGGTGGAGTCCATATGGCGGAGGTTTGGCCAAGCGGGACTGCATGTGTTCGCCTCTGAGGAGACAACACACTGCCCGCTGTGGTCCGCCCTCACTCCTCTCGCACAATTAAGGCCGGACACCATGATGCACATGTTTCCAAGGTCACATCTGTACACTTTTCCCTTGATCGCTCTGCTCCCAAAAGTTCTAGCGAGAGTAGAACCTAACTGGCCAGCTTGAATATGGTTCTCAGAGATAATATCCCTGCTAGATGGCACTCCTTGAGAGATTCCCATCCACAGGGCTCTATTGTCTCAAGCCAGAGGGCTGATTTATCACCCTCGGCCGGAACTATGGAAACTGTGGGTCTGGCCCCTGAGGTGCACAGCTCATAGATTCTGGTCTCACAACTGAGGTTGTAGCAACCATCTTAAATCCTATAACACCATCCATGAGAAAATTGTATGCACTCAAGTGGTGGCTTTTTGTCTTGTGGTGTGAGGAATGCCAGCTATACCCAGTGAACTGCACAATAGCTACAGTCCTGGAGTTCTTACAAGGCCGTTTCTCAGTGGGGTGTGCTCCTTCTACAATCAGGGTTTATGTGGCTGCCATATTGGCCAGCCACGCCCATGTTGATGGAGCCGCTGTGGGGTAACATCTCTAACTTTGAGGTTTATGCATGGTGTCAGGAGGCTGAAGCCCATCTGCAGGTTGTGCATACCTTCCTGGGACCTTTCTGTGGTCCTGGAAGGTCGGTCAGGTGCCCCATTTGAGCCCTTAGAGTCAGCCTCTGAGAAGCTTCTGACTCTAAAGGTAGCTCTTCTTCTGGCCCTGACATCTCTCAAGCGAGTAGTAGATCTACAAGCTCTCTCTGTTGCACCTTCCTGCCTTGACTTTACCCCTGGATTAGCCAAGGCCCTCCTGTATCCTAGGCCGGATTATATTCCTAAAGTGCCTACATCTGCTGTCCAGCCTGTGGTGTTGCAGGCTTTCTGCCCTCCTCTGTTCCTCACACCAGAACAAGAGAGAATGCTCCTGCTGTGTCCAGTAAGGGCTCTCTGTACTTACGTCCACTGCTCCGGCCAGTGATGTAAGTCGGAGTAGCTGCTGGTCTGCTTGGCAGAAACAGTAGAGGTGACGCTGGGTCAAAGCAGCGCATCTCTAATTGGATAGTGGAAGCAATCTCTATTGCTTATGAGGTGTGCGGTCTCGCTATGCCTCTGGGCATAAGGACTCCACTACGGATGTCACCTACTCGAAGGCTTTGTCCAATGGGGTATCCTTACAGGATATGTGTGCTGCTGAAGGGTGGTCTATGCCATACACATTCATTCAATATTACAGCCTGGATATTCGTTCCACAACGGGCTTGAGTGTCTTGCACTGACCCTTGGGCCTGGGTCTTTTTGAACAGGCCGTACCCTCGGTATGACGGAGTGGGTATTCTTATTCCCATAGTGTTATGCTAAACGCAACGTGGAGTTCCCTTTAAAAGAGAATGTCTGAGAAGGGAACGAGACGTTGCGTCGCTTTGTCATACCGGGGTAGGAGTACACCCCTCACATTTTTGTAAATATTTGATTATATCTTTTCATGCGACAACACTGAAGAAATGACACTTTGCTACAATGTAAAGTAGTGAGTGTACAGCTTGTGTAACAGTGTAAATTTGATGTCCCCTCAAAATAACTCAACACACAGCCATTACTGTCTAAACCGCTGGCAACAAAAGTGAGTACACCCCTAAGTGAAAATGTCCAAATTGGGCCCAAAGTGTCAATATTTTGTGTGGCGCCATTATTTTCCAGCACTGCCTTAACCCTCTTGGGCATGGAGTTCGCCAGAGCTTCACAGGCTGCCACTGGAGTCCTCTTCCACTCCTCCATGACAACATCACGGAACTGGTGGATGTTAGAGACCTTCTGCTCCTCCACCTTCCTTTGAGGATGCCCCACAGATGCTCAATAGGGTTTAGGTCTGGAGACATGCTTGGCCAGTCAATCACCTTCACCCTCAGCTTCTTTAGCAAGGAAGTGGTCGTCTTGGAGGTGTGTTTGGGGTTATCATCATCATCTTTAGTAGAGGCTTCCTTCTGGGACGACAGCCATGCAGACCAATTTGATGCAGTGTGCGGCGTATGGTCTGAGCACTGACAGGCTGACCCCCCACCCCTTCAACCTCTGCAGCAATGCTGGCAGCACTCATACATCTATTTCCCAAAGACAACCCCTGGATATGACGCTGAGCACGTGCACTCAACTTCTTTGGTCGACCATGGCGAGGCCTGCTCTGAGTGTAACCTGTCCTGTTAAACCACTGTATGGTCTTCAGTGTTGTCACATTAAAAGATATAATCAAATATTTACAAAAATGTGAAGGGTGTACTCACTTTTGTGAGATACTGTGTATATATCACACGACGCGCTTAATTGCCACATCACATGATTTTACACAAGCTTTAGATGCCAGTCGCGCGCAAGGGAGCTCTCATAGTGTTATGCTAAATGCAAAGTCTTGTTCCCTTCTCAGAGAACAGGGTTACCCAGACATTTTTGAGAGAGAGAGAGAGAGAGAGAGAGAGAGAGAGAGAAATGAAAACAGAGATTATATCAAAGAGGAGCAGAAATGTGTACAAACCGACGAGATAAAAAATAACCCTCTCCAATCTCCTGCTTGGAGACTTGATATTTACTTCCTGGTATTTATTGCGATAACAATATCAGTGGCGATATAAGTATAGTACCATGTACCACTGTTTTTGGCTACAAGTGACAGCTGCATGCAGTATAATGATTATCTATTCTATATAAAATGTCTCTATATATAAACTTCATCTATAATCTGTTTTTGACAGATAGATAGATTTTTCTTTTGTACATTTTTAAATTACTTTTCATAACTTTTATAAAACTTTATAATGGAAAGGTATGGAATATGAATTATCAAAAGTGTTTATGAACACTATAACTACTTTGAACAAGAGAACTAGGCTGTAACAATGTGTACTATTTTACATGTAAAAAATGTTGCATTACATTCGCTTTACATTTTAAAAACATTCGTATACGAATTATGTAAATTGAGAGAAAGGGCACGTCTCATTAGCCATGACATTGTTAAATCTCCGGCTCTCAGCCACTCACTGCACAGAGCAGACACAGAGCTAGGTGTGAGTACAGCAGGAAAGCAAGACCTTGTGCTTGCCGGACAGTACAGGCGACATTTGGAAAGTTGCTCAGGTTTCTCTAAAAAGTCGCACACAGAAATACGTCATCAACTAGGCTTTATCATTATTATCATGGGAAGACTAATTCTTATCATGGGGAGAATGTCTGCCGGTATTGCAAACGATATGATATTACACATCCTTAATGCCTGGGTTTAAATGCAAATGCTGGAGTCATTTCTACATCTTCAGCATTTAGTTCTTAAATGTAAATTAGTATGATTGAGTAAGTCAATATGGTCTGCTTGAGGAAGATAAGTTGAAATGGTGAGGAAGTCAACATCAAGCACATATGACATATGATCGGCTGTGACTTGAACTTGTGCCTTCACCCTGGGAAACAGCAGATCTCTACCTGTGGGTACCGTGGAATATAGGTTTAAAGAAGAAAGAGATATGAAGCAGGACAAAAGAGTGGAGAGTAGAGAGAATGGAGGGAAGATAGAAGGAGAAAAGAGAGGAATGAAGTTGGAAAAAGAGAGGAGAAGAAAAGAAATAGAGAAGATTATTTTCACCCAAGCATTCTGATGAGTGAATCATTACCGCTACAGTGATGCAGGGGTCATAGACTGACCTACTTAAACACACTCTAGGGGGCATGAGCTGTGGCAAAATTCACAACCAGAAAAGATTCTCTATCCCAGACTCTTAAGGAAGCCCTATATCTGTCCATTTCATTCTGCCCCGGAGAGACAAGGATTGTTTTAATAGATTGATGCAGTTTGTACTTTCTGTCTTTCTCTGTAGCTATGTCCTACTTGCAGCAAGTGCTTTTTCCACAGGTTTAACACAAACACTGTCACTCTATTTCTCTGTTCATTTGGCACAAGACAATGCTCAGAAAGGGAAAGTCAGGGAGAAAGAGAGAGGTGGAGAGGGACCGAGAGAGACAGATAATAAAATACCCAAGCTAATAGCTATCTAGATAATGAGACAATTACAAAAACTAGTACGAGCTACTTCCTGCATAGAGCATATTTTTCCTGGCTTCACACTCCATAAACTCTGCATACCTAAATTGCCCAGGTGCTGTCCTGCTAAGCCTCATGGGATACTGATCCATTCCAAGGCTCAGAACCCATGGCATGTGCCTTTTATGATGCAGGAGGTGCATTTCTACAAAGCGAGTTTAATGTTGCACACCATCCCTGTGTGCCTGGCAGGGGAATGAATAATGCAATAGGCATGGCGGCGTGTGGGTTTGTATGCAGTTTAATGTGTCACACAACTCATCAGCTGTAAGACAGCAAAACAGCACTGGTGTGCCAGTTGAAAATTTCTTATGATCTTGCAAAAAGATTACATTGATCATCTGAAGTTAAGAGCTTAGTGGGTGCTTGGGAAGATTAGATTAACAATAATTTATTGCAATTATTCATCCTAAAGTAATACAATTATCCTTATTGTTTGCCATCATTTTTTATTCGACCTCTATAACAGTAAATTTTATATAACTGATAATGATAAATAACACAATTGGATAACTGTTTAAGGACAGTATAAGCCGACTAATATTTGTCAGATAATTTAACTCATTAAAATAAAAATAGAAATTAAAATGAACTCTCCAGGATTCTGTGTATAGAGAAGTCCACCGAGAATATTGTGTGGCAATAGATTTTTATTGGCAATGCTGCTCTGTGAGTCTGTTTGAAATGACAGAAACCAGACTGGTAGTAACAAATATATTAAGATTGCCAGTGTTTTTTTCTGCAAATCAAATTCAGTTCCTATTATGGAAACTACTTCCTCAGTTGGTTTCCCTCTACTTTCTCACCTCCATTCCAAATGCTTTCTTCTCTCCTCATTCCCTCTTTGTCTCTCTCTCTCTCTCTCACACACACACACTCTATTTTATTCCATCACCTCAAAATAATTCCTTCCAGATATTTCTTTCAGTTACACAAATTATGTTATTTATTTATATTTCTGATGCCATCTTTTATTCAACTCATTTTCACAATTCTCTCTCTCTCTCTCTCTCTCTCTCTCTCAATATCATTTCCACACATGGTGGAATAAGCAATTGCTCATTAAGGAAAGCATAAACAGATGTCCGCCACCTTAGCCAGCCCACCCAGAGGCAATTAGCTCAGCCATTCTACCCCTGCCCCCAGCTCCCATCTTCTCACCCCCCCCCGCTTCTTTCCAACATGAACCCATGTCCTAATGCCAGTGACAATAGCATCAAATACACAAACGCACACTAGCAGGACTGCCAGCTGTGTGAAGCAGAGAACAGTAGTATACAGTATGTGTGTCAATATGCTGAGCTACATCTACATCTACATGTACATAAAAAGTAATTGATTCACATTGACAGAATCACATCTAACCACCATCTAGGTGGGAAAAAGAAATTGTATGGTTCATATTATCTATAACTTAGATAAGTCATTATTGCATTTGTCCCGTACCAAAAACTATGGAAAAGGATATAATTACTGTTGGCAGTGCTGAAATAAGCTGACCGACTACCAAAACAGTGGAACATTCTCAAGGCAATAAAGATATAATTGAGGGAGAATCCTATTAAATCCTTTGTATTTTGTTACTAAGATGCAAACAAGACAGTAGATCTGTTGCTTTTCCCACAGTTAAGTGGAATGTACAGTGTAGAGTTTCAAGAAACCCAGCATATATCTCACTCTTCATTTAGTTAATTACAGTTTTTAGTCTTGCTGATGAAGGAATCCACTTCAAGGGTTAACCACATTGGGACACCATGAGCTTACATCATTCCTGTAAAACATGCTTCAGAGCTACTTGAAGTATGTGAACCGAAAGAATCTTAAGTCAAAAATAGACAATTACACTGTGCACTGTAATTGTGTCTATGCTCTAAGACAACCTGTGTGATCCTAAAATACAGTAAGGTGATTAAACACGTTTTACAGAAGACCATATTTTAATTTAAAAAAAGCATACAAAGACCAAAGAAAGAATTTATCTGGCAGATGCTACTGTCATTGAACATTCAACACTGCTTGTCAATGCCTTAATGTTCAGTTAATCTTTGGATATTTGGTAGAGGACTAATTAATACATAGATCACTATTAGCAGAGCTTAGGTCAACGTGCAGAATAACTACTTCTTTGCACAAGGCTGAAAAGGCCCTTAAAGAGAATTTTACTATTTTTTCCACCCATAAAGAGGCTGGTGCTGGTTCTGGGGGCAGTGCCAAATGCGTTTCCATTTTTCTATCCCAGTACCAGAATGCTGCAGGTCTGGAACCAAAAATCCATTGACTCATCATGATCTAATAGACAATAAAAAGTAGCAGTGATAAATAAATAAATGCAGCTGCTCAAGTGACATTTCGAATGCAAGTTAAAGGACCTTCAGCAGCTACATTAAAATAAATAAATAAAAACCATGATCTTCTCTGTGTCCTACAATCATTATCCATTACATCTTGTATATCTTGTGATGTATATAAGACTTTGAAAGATTTGAATCTGGATGATAAAATAGGTTATCAAAGCCAAAAGTAAAACTTTACTTTAAAAAAAAAAAGAACAATAATCCATAATTATTATCGATATAGTAAATAGTAAAATATATACTAAAATAGTAACACATTTTAATACACAGGTCAAGAATAATCATATTCAAAGGGTGATGCTGCATTTTTTTTAATTAAGAGGTTTTCAGGCGGGTTGAGGCATTCAATTACTTTTAATCTGGTTAGAATCCTGGCACATTTGACAGATTTTATATTTATATAGTTCATATTCATTTTGTGCCATATATTCTATATATGTTAGTACCTGTAAATAAAGGCAAAAGTGGTGCATCTCCAGGCTACTCCTTCATTCCGCAGACATGTTGGTTCACATTAAAATACATATTGAGCTGTAAAGATTCTGCACAGAAAGTAAAGTAATATAAGGTATGTATGTATGGTAATATTTGGCCCTCTTGTACTATCCTTAAACCTAAAAATAGGGTGGAAATTCTTATTCTGGGCAGTACTTGATGATTAAAGCATATATTGTGATATTTAGAAAAGGTTCATTTTGAACAGGGGGAAAAAAACACTATTGCACAAGCCTATATGCATGTACACCTATCAGCCATGACATCCAAAGTGCACAGTTAGTTCTGCAAGAATCAAGAAAAATGGGCAAGCGTAAAGATCTGAGCAACTTTGGCAAGGGCCAAATTGTGATGGCAAGATGACCGGGTCAGAGCAGGTTTTGTGTGGTTTTCTCGGTATGCAGTGGTTACTACCTTCCAAAAGTGGTCCTAGGAAGGGCAACCAGTGAACTGGCAACAGTGTCATGGGTGCCCAAGGCTCACTGATGCGCGTGGGGAACAAAAGCTAGCCCATCTGGTCTGATCCCACAAAAGCGCTACTGTAGGAAAAAATTGCTGAAAAGGTTAATATGATATAAAGGTGTCGGCATTTGGCACCCCAGATGGGACTGGGTTAAAATCTATATGTCTGTAATCTCTCGCGTGGGACTTAACTCTCTAAGCTACAGATAGGCCGTGTAGGAAGAAGGCATTGCAGACGCCTGTTATTTCAAAGCTCTGTTTTAGTGGTCTGTTGTTACGATTGGGAAGCCTCGGGGTGGGAAGAAAGACTAAAGTTGGTCTCCAAAAGGACCTTGGGTGAGTGAGAAGAGGTAAGAGAAGTGTGAACCGATTGTAATTGTATAAGGGCTATGAATAAGGTTCATAAGACTGTTCAATGAAATTGTATGTGTTGTGTGAGTGAAAGTCCTGCAATAGCAGTGGTTTAAAAATTGACTACCCCAAGTGCATTGCACCTTGCTATGTAACGGGCTGCGTAGCTATAGACTGGTCAGATTGCCCAGGTTGACGCCGTCCACGGCTGAAAGCGCTTACAATGGGCATGCGAGCATCATAACTGGGCCCTGGAGCAATGGAAGGTGGCCTGGTCTGATGATTCACACTTTTACATCAAGTGGATGGCCAGGTGCTTGTACATCACATGGGGAAGAGATGGCACCAGGATGCACAATGGGAAGAAGGCAAGCCAGCAGAGGCAGTTTGATGCTCTGCGCAATGTTCTGCTGGGAAACCTCAAGTCCAGGCATTCGTGTGGATGTTACTTTGACATGTACCACCACCTAAACATTGATGCAGACAAAGTACACCCCATTCAAGGCAACAGTATTCCCTAATGGCAGTGGTCTCTTTCAGTAGAATAATGCACACTGCAAAAAGAGTTCAGGAATGGTTTGAGGAACATGACAGAGTTCAAGGTGTTCCCTTGGCCTCCAAATTCCCCAAATGTCAATCAGATCAAATATCTGTGGGATGTGCTGGACAAACAAGTCTGATCCATGGAGGCCCCACCTTGCAGCTTACAGGACATAAAGGATCTGCTGCTAACGTCTTGGTGCCAGATACCACCACCTTCATAAGTCTTGTGGAGTCCATGCCTTGACGGCTCAGAGTTGTTTGAGTGGCACAAGGGGGACCTACACAATATTGCGCAGGTAAGTTTAATGTTATGGCTGATCAGTGTATGTATGTATGTATGTATGTATGTATGTATGTAGCAAGGGTTATGTTTGCTATAAATGTTTGCTATTCTTCCCTCTCTTATGGCAGTGATCAAGAAGAACATCTGGGAAATCTCAAGGCTTTTGGGAGAAGGTTTATGCCTCTACATGAAATGATGACAGCCAATGTCAGTGCAGATTAGCATGATTGCTAGAAAGGGGATGGACTAAGCAAGAGTAATAAAAGAAAAAGAGGAAAAAAAGACAAATACTGTATAAATGTGATTTTTGTTAAAGGGAGGAAAAGAGATCTAGAGATGGACAAAGAAATGAGAAGACAAATTCACCTTTTTACTGTTTCTCAGACAATTTAAACTGTGTGTATATGTGCTTATTTTGTGAGCAACACCAGTTTCAATGAAGGATTAAGAACATTCCTTTTAAAGTGACTTATGTGCAGAATTCAGAGTCTCATTAATAATTTACATGGCCATGCTGGTCCTTCCATATAGTCAAATTTTCTACAATGTAGCTAGTATGTACTACAATACACGTATGTGATATCATCCTGTTATCAGACTTGAGATGATACTGTTAGATTTAAGATGCTTTAAGGAGTAATGATTTAAGTTCTCAACTATCAAACATTAATACTACCTCATTGACCTGGTTTTGTATTGCAGGTAATAAAAATGAATTTTGATTCTGTTTCTAGAATACAATCATTCAGTGAATTAATAAATTAACACGCAATTAACCAAGCAGACATCAATGTGGCCTTTTCATGGGGTGCACACTAACTCTAGATATTGTGGACACCTGACCATTTTACCCATATTTGGGTCTTCCCCAAACTGCTGCCCCAAAGTTGGAAACACCCAAACACCCTAAGCCCCTTTTCACAAAGCGAGGACCATGAAGGCATGGTTTGCCAAGTTTGGTGTTGAAGCACGCCCTGACCTGAACCCCACTGAACACTTTTGGGATGAACTGGAGTGCCAACTGCATACCAAGGCTCTACCATTAGTCTAAGGTTAGTTCAAAATCTCACTAATCCTCTTGTGGCTGAATAGGCACAAATCCCCACAGGTACACTCCAAAATCTAGTGGAATACAAAGTGCACACTAAAGCAAATATGAATGTGATGGTCAGGTGTCCACAAACTTTTGGCCATGTAGTGTATTGAAAGCATGCATGTGTCATATGAATGTTTAGAAGCACATCAGTACAACACAGCTAGGATTTGACTCTCCCTTTCATTCAGTATCTGAGTGATGAAGACACAAATCTAGGTGACCTCTTAATTGAGTGATCCATGATGGGGAAGACACTGGCAAAGACAGGCAATATACAGTGGGGGAAATAAGTGTTGAACGCGTCAAATTTTTTCAGTAAATATATTTCCAATGAGGCTATTCACATGAAATTTTCACCAGACATCAGTATTAACTCAAGAAATCTACACATATGAAGAATTCACAACATTAGTCCATAAATAAAGTTGTGTGTAATAAAGTGGAATGACACAGGAAAAAGTACTGAACACACTAACTGAAATTTATTTAATGGTAGAGAAGCCTTTGTTTTTAATGACAGCTTGATGTCATTAAACCACACCATGATGCTTCCACCTTTACTGTTGGTATAGTGTTTTTTGGGTGATGTGCAATGCCATTTCTTCTCCTAACATGGTGTGTAGTATGACAGCCAAAAAGTTAATTTTGCTCTCATCTAACCAGACTACACACTCCCAGTATTTCATAGGCTTGTCCAAATGAGTTGTAGCAATCTTTAAACAAGCTTTGACATGCCTTTTCTTTAGTAATGGTACCTGCTGCCTGCAAGTGTTTCAGGAGCTCTTTCCTTGTAGGCCTTGGCTCTTGGGCTACTCTTCTGACTATACTTCTATTCTTCTGACTCCCTTGTCAAAAATCTTGTAAGGAGCTCCTGTGCGTGGCCGGTTGATGACGGAGTGATGTTGCTTCCACTTGTGGATAACGGCCCCAATGGTGCTTACTGGAAGATTCAGAACTTTTGAAATATGCCTGTGTCTGATTCCATCAATATGTTTCTCAAAAAATAGGTTGCAAAGGTCTTGGGAGAGCTCTTTGCTTTTACCCATCATGAGATGTTTCTTGTGTGACACCTTGGAAATGAAAAGCCTTTTTATAGACCATCAATTTATTAACACAGCTGAGATCAATCAGCTCAGATAGGAGGTATAATTACTTACGGATTTCAGCTGGTTCCTTGCCTTGGAGGACTGCTTTTTCTTAGTGCGTTCAATACTTTTTTCCTGTGTCATTCTACTTTATTACACAACATTATTTATGGACTTTATTGTTGTGAATTCTTTATATTTGCGGATTTCTTGAGTTAATACTGATATCTGGTGAA
This sequence comes from Ictalurus punctatus, assembly GCF_001660625.3. Taxonomy (NCBI): domain Eukaryota; kingdom Metazoa; phylum Chordata; class Actinopteri; order Siluriformes; family Ictaluridae; genus Ictalurus; species Ictalurus punctatus. Next base: position 21,965,315 of record NC_071284.1, read on the forward strand.
ATTTCATGTGAATAACCTCATTGGAAATATATTTACTGAAAAAAATGTTGACATATTCAATACTCATTTCCCACACTGCATTATCCAGATGCAAACTAAGTGGACTGACCCATCGGCACTGTGAAATTGGATGAATTAAGCCATAAGAACAAGAGGAAAGCTTTGTGAGGATTATGTTGGTGCTAAAATGTGTTTTCCCCCTCCTTTTTATAGTCAATATTTACAATCTGACTATTCAGATTCTCTCAGCACATAAATGTAGGCTTATTCTTGTGCACTCTCATAACCCCTTAAATTATTAGCCATGAAAGCTGTTTACTTAATTCATCAGCTGCATATAGGAACTGAACTAATTAACAGCCAAAAATCACCTCTCGTTAAGCAAAACTTCTCAGTGCACTAAGCATTTACAGATAATGTCCCCAATTTCCATTTTGTGAGTGGCCATTTTTCAGAGCTCCATTAACACTGTGATAATGTTGGAAGAGCAAGGTATGAGAATTAGCCAGTGTAGCAGATCACCAGAAAGTCAGAAGCCTGCATACACACACACATGCGCAATGCAAGTAAAACATAGCAGACATCACTTTCACATGGCAAGCAAAGGTAGCATGTTCAAGGATGAAACATGAGAATGCATGCATAGAAAAAACACCCCAATGCCAAGAATCATGCAGAGAGAAATAGAAAGATAACAGAATTCTTCAGCATGTATCCATGTCCATACACTCTAAAATGCCAAGATCCAATTTAGTATAAGCACATCTGGAGCCAGCACTACCTTTGATTAAACAATATAATCAATTTGGAAATGTATCTCAAGATTCCCATACACCCATCCATCTATACTGCTTAATCCTTTTCAGGGTCACGGGGAAACCTGGAGCCTATCCCAGGGAGCATCGGGCACGAGGCGGGGTATACCCTGGACAGGGTGCCAATCCATCGCAGGGCACACTCACATACACATTCACACACCCATTCATACACTACACTATGCCAATCAGCCTGCCATGCATGTCTTTGGACTGGGGGAGGAAACCGGAGTACCTGGAGGAAACCCCCACAGTACGGGGAGAACATGCAAACTCCGCACACACAGGGCCACAGTGTGAATCAAAACCCCCACCCTGGAGGTATGAGGCGAACATGCTAAATCTAAGCCACCGTGCGCCCCTCTCAAGCCTCCCAATAACATTATATCCAAAAAAAAGTCGCAGAGAAATTATTCAATACTTCAATACTTTGTTCGATGTGTGAGTTTGAAACTCTGATGCTATATGAGCAATTTATTTTGCCTTTCACATGTGTGTGTGGGTGGGTGTGGGTGTATTTCAAGCATACGCAGAGGCTGCAATGACTTGAGCTGTCTTCTACCATTCACCTTGCTGATGGTAAGTCAGCGTCAGTGTGTGTTAGTGAGAGAGAAAGATTATTTTGGATACAGTATGTGCATGCTCACACCCAAAACAGGCATTATTGATTAAGTATTATGCATATTTGAATTACACTCAAGTCAACTCAATTACTCAATAACTCTTTAGGCTGAGGACTGACATGTAGTCAAAACAAAGATTTTATTATTGTATAAAACACAAATTATTACTCTCAAGTACAGCTATAGTACATAATTCTCTCCCCAGGCTCACAACCAAACAAACACACAAACACTTGCTCAGTAGCCTCAACATACCTGTAACATTGACCTCTACTAGGCCAGAGCGTGTGCCGATGCTGTTGGTGGCATCACATATGTATGTGCCACTGAAGTCGTTTGTCACGGGCCCCCTGAAGAATAGAGTGTTGTTTCTGATTTCCACATTTCTGGGCAGTGATCCGTTCAATCTGTCAGTCAAAAGGGACACGGTTGTTAAATTTCATTCAGGCTGTTTAGAAATACTAGAAACCCATCAAACACACAAATCCCAAAAAAAAAACAGTGGATCCTTTCCTACATGATCCAATCTATGCATCTTAGTACATCAAGACAAGCTGGTTTCATTATCAGATATTTCCCCAAACATTAGCACTTTAATTTGATACTATGAATAGGTTTTCTTTCACCCTACCCAGTGAATACAACATAAACTCTTATTTTGCCTTCATATTGCATTTTGAAGTTTGTCAATACATCTTACAGTCTGTAATCAAAGCGTTATTGTTGCTAGGTTTAGGATTTTTTTCAGGGTTGCTTTAGTTTGTCTCTTCCGGGAATCTCTCAGGTGCATGTGTGTTATTATGTGACATAGTTTACACAGTTATTCTAACTAGTTTTGTGAAACCAACATATGCCGTAAATTAGTCCATTATTTGGTAACCAACAAACTTGCCAAACTATTTTAATTACTAAGTAGCAGAGATAAACACTATTTAATTTTAATACAAAAACTTGTGTTGAACAAATTAAATTAATAATTATGTTGAACAAATTAAATTATTTATTGTTTGTCTCCATTTACTCATCAATAAAATAGTCTCACTATTAAGAAGCTAACAGAATTTCTGTTGAAGTTGTCACACAAAATGAGAGATTTTTGGGCGCTTCTCCTGGAGCGCCCAAAAATGCACTCCCTCCATCTGGTGGTCCTGGCCCCTTGGGCAAAATGTGCCCAGTAGAACTGAAAAGCAGAGCAACATCCTCAGCAGGGCTGGAGCTCAGAGCGACGTCTGCATGGCTGGACAGCGGGACAACTTCTTCCCCAGGACAGGAGAGGGGAGCGATGTTCTCCGTGAGGCCCGAGGGAAGCTCCAAGATTTCCACGAGGCCATAGAGGGGAGCGAGGTTCTCCACGAGGCCAGGGAGAGATGCGAGGTTCTCCGCAAGGCCAAAGGGAGGAACAATGCTCTCCGCAGAGCATGAGGGGGGAACGATGTCCTCCACAGCAAAGAAGAGGAACGACGTCTTCAGCGGAACATGGAGGCAGAACGACGTCCTCAGTGAAGCAGGATGGCAGAGCAACGGCCTCAGCCGAGCAGGAAGGAGGAGCGACGTCCTCAGCGGAGCGACGTCCTCAGCAGAGCAGGCAAACAGAGCAACGTACTCAGCTGAGCAGGAAGGCAGAGCGACGTCCTCAGCGGAGCAGGCAAACAGAGCAACGTACTCAGCCGAGCAGGAAGGCAGAGAAACGTCCTCAGCTGAACCAGCAAGCACAGCGGCGTTGTGCGCAGGGTTGGAGAACAGATGGGAGCACTTGGGTATGTCAGGACACGGAGCAACGTCTTCAGCCAACCCGGGTGACTGAGCGGCATCCTCAGCTGACCCGAAAAGCTGAGTGGCGTCCTCAGACGAGCAGGGAGGCTAACCTTCATTCTCCGCTGACTCTGTTTGCTGAACTAGATCCATTATAGGGGAGGGAGGGTGGGAGATGGTACTAGCCCCACCACAGACTCCTACTTGTACCCGGATTCCTCCTCCTGTTGGTGTGGCGAAGCGTAGTCCTCCGTGAACATAGGTGGTAGATTGAAGCCCAGGTAATTCCTGGCGACCTGCTGCTTACGTAGCACAGCTTGGTACTCCTCCTCCTGTTGGCGTAGCGTAGCGAAGTACTCCGCGAGCATAGATGGCATAGTGACACCCAGGTACTTCATAGTGATCTGCTGCTTCCGTTGAAGGTCTTACGTTCTGTCATGTTTCAAAGATGGTTTTGGAAGCAATCGCAGATATACAACGTTTTATTTAAACAAACAAACACACAAAAAAACAAAGACACTAAGACAACTTGGCAAAATACTGTGGCAAGAAACAAAACACAGTAACATGGAACAGGGTAGTCTAAGACAAACATAAGACACAGAAGCAGTGCAAACAATGGCTATATATATATATATATATATATATATATATATATATATATATATATAAAAGTGTGCTCATTAACAGAAACGTGATTCAGGTGCAGGTGGTCATGTGACATGTAGTACAGTGGCTGATGGGAACTGAAGTCCAGAGTTACCTCCTTGATATATGACATTGTGCTACATTCCTGCTAATGTACAAATCTTTGCATCAAATTAGACTGGTCCTTAAAGTGCATCATCTCGTAGAAGCAAAATATAAATAAAATTGTACCCAAACTATAGGATAAGTAAAAAATAAAAAATGCCATCAACCAAATGAAAATATGCAATCAAATATAACAATATGCAACCAAATGAAAACAATACCCTGTCCAGGGTGTACCCCGCCTTGTGCCTGATGCTCCCTGGGATAGGCTTCAGGTTCCCCATGACAATGAAGCGGTATAGAAGATGGATGGATGAAAATAATTCAGGCCTATGCAGAAAAGGCAATAACAGTATTTACACCCAATAGAGTGGTGCAGGGATGACGTCATTTTGTACCGGAACCTGGAAGTTAGCATCCCACTGGTCGACAAAAACCCAATAGGATTTCCCCATAGGCTTTTGGACTATTGCAAAAAAATAAGCTCTGTGATAAACAAAATTTTACAATACTAACACGTTTTGTCCATCAAGATCATTTTCACAAATAAACACAACTTTTATGAAGTTTGAAGCATAAATACAATCACCAGAAATAAAAAGCTAACCGTATGCTATGAAAGAACTACACCACAGTTGCTCGACTTCAACGTCACCATCACCACGCTTCCGACAACTTTTCCAAACTTGATTTTTTGAACATTTTCCATAATACGGATTTACTCTGTGGACGAATGTTCATCCATGTTTTTTTGTGTGTGCGCACACCTGAATCGGTTTCAGGGCTCTACTGTAACAATTTCTTTTAGGAGCACTTGTTCTCCTAATTACAAAAATTTAGGCGCACAGTCCAAAATTTTGGAGCATGGTTGAAATTTAATTTTTTTTATTTTATTTATTTTATTTATTTATTTTTAAAGAGATAGTAACGTTAATCTGCCACAATATAACACACAAGTAGGCATGAGAAAACTTGAGCTAGTCAGTTATGACAGAATTTAAGGACATAGTGTGAGCCTTGACACATTCATTTACCTTCTGATAAACTAAATGTAATATTTTCAGTTAATTTTACAGGGTGTATGCAAAAAAACAACCGTTAACCTGTTTCACCCTGTAAGCAAATACAATAAACCTCAATGTTCAGTATATGAAGTCTGCTCCTCTTAAATATATTTAAAGCTACACTATTACACATTTTCCACTGTCATGGTTCTGGGTTGGAGCCAGTTCTCGAACCGCTGTGCATATATTGTGTATATATGTGAATAACCTCATAGGATGTGATTATATGAGTTCATTTACCCATCAGATGCAAAACGCTTTAGTTTAATGGTGTTCATCATGGATGCACCGATCAGGATTTTTACGACCAATACCGATCCATATAACTGATGTCAAATTGATATTAAATGCAACCCATAGTAATAAAACATTATTTAATTTCTCATTTTATGAAGTTATTATAATATCTATTTTTATATTGAATGATTTATTTATAACTAAGAACATTTTCTGTCTTTATAGTTTAGTAGTTTTTGTTTGTTTGTTAGTTGTTCCTTTTAAGATCGGTTCCCCCAGTACAGTGTTGCCATGTCTGCTAATAATACTGTGTTTTTTGGGGGATTCAAGCAGAACATGGAAACTGGAGTTGACTTTTCTGGTGATATCTGGCAACCGTGAGCATAAATGAAGTGAATGCGCTGTCGATTAGAGTTAGTGAAGGGAGTGAAGGAGAGCGGCAGCATACTGTATGTTTACAGACTGAACAGTTGCTACTCTTGATTATGATTGGTGAGGAATTATATAATAAAGAAGTTTGGATTACACCCCACCTTGTAGTGTTAGCATTATTATTAATTTACTCGAGCCCGACGCCGCTGTGTCTAAACGAACATATCACAGTCAAAGGTTCAGGTCATTTTGAATGATCAATAAAAGGTGGCGGTTTGTGAGATCGGGAAGTTGAAGCAGATGATGTACAGAGTTACTCTTCAACATAATGGCTTCTTTGCAGTATTTATACACTTGTCCGGACTGAGGTGATGAAAAGCTGTGTGAAAGTAATTGTTGCGTGGTTTTCCACTTCCTGCAGTTTTTATTCCGATTGCGTTACATAACTCCAAACAGGTCACTCGCATTGGTGCGCCTAAATATTTTTTCACAGTCGCACAAAGTACTTTTCAGTCGCAAATGCAAGTGAAATGGTCGCACTGTAGATCCCCGAGTTTATCTGCAAAGTTATTTCCTGTTCAGCGTCATGATGTTTAATGCCCCTGACAACCACTGTAGTGCCATTTAGCAACATGGTAGTGTCATGATTTCCCCTGACGCAACCACTGGAGCTCGCAGTGAAGCTGGCAGCTCGAGCACTAAAATGTTAACTCGTTTCCGGATTTTGCCATTACAAAATGATGTCATCCCTGTGCCGCAATATGGTGACTGGCAGTAAGTTTAGGAAGTGCTTGATTTGATCTGCAGCAGAGTTTTCCATGAACGGAGGACAAACTTTAAACGTCGCTCATATTCATGTAATTGTGGGCAGTCAAAATAGTAATTGCGATCAATATTCGATTAATTGTGCAGCCCTATACAACAACATCAAATTCTGTGTATTTTGTGTAAGTACTTGGTCTAGATGTGCTTTGCTCTTATTCCTCTTGCCTGGAGCATACCAGATGGCCCTCTGATTCTCCTTAAAACATATAATTACAATGTCTCCTTCAGGCTTGTTTGAACAAACCAAGCATCCACTGTTCCTCCCAGATGTTCACAAGCCTATTTTAAAGTGGAAGCATCTAAGCTGTAACACTGATGAGAGAACTTTAGGACCTGGACAAACTTCTGGACATCTGCAGTGCTCCTACGGTGCACCTTGTAATCATTAGCCACTTCCATTTAGTAAGCATACTGAAATTTAGGGAGAGGAGGAACTACACTGCTAACTGCCAAGACTAAATTAGGCTGGACACCAGATGCAAGGACTTGGCACTGCAACCTTCATCTTTTTGGTAGTTGATAGAATTACACATTACTTATAACAAGACATATTATTATTAATCTTCCTCATCAATTATCCTGCACCTTGCATAACTTCATTAATAGGATTTAGGCATAGGTGTGTCCATATGTTACCCTGAGAATGCAAGTTTACAAAGATGTTTGCACTTGTGTGTAAATGAATGTTCTTCCATGTATGTGCATGTGTGTACATGCTCCATAGCAGGACACAGTTGACCTCCACAAAGCAGCTCCAGGGGAGCTTCACAACTCATTTGGTATGTGCTGTGCAATGCCACAGTGGCTGTCCTGTCCAATCCATCAGCACCATGGTGCAGTCTCTGTACCTATCAAATTCTCCCTCTGTTTCATCTTTCTCTTTCTCTACCATTACTTCCTATCCAATCCTCTGTCCCTCCTACTCTTTTCTTATTCTGTGTCATCTTGGTCTCTATACTTCATCCCTGCCTATCTCACATCTCTCCCCTGTTCCCCCTACTATCCTCAATCATCCCAATTTAACAGAACCCTGGCTTATAGGCCAGCTGCTGCACAGAGAAAACACTGCACCCCAAAATGTATTCCACTATATTAATATGCATTATGCATACAGCTCTGTGTTAAAGCTGCAACAAGAGGGTGTATTTACAAAGCTCATTTGTTATTCAAAGCAATGTTGATAACATCTAATGCAAAATAGGTATAACTACACACAGCAATGCTGTAATGCTAATTCATCAGGACTTTGAGGTTGATTCAGCAACACATTTTCTTTTTCTCTCTCTCACACACTTAAAATGCTTAAAATGGTTATGGTCTTTTTATTATGTATGAAAGAACAATGTATCTGCAGAGATATATATGCCAATGTGGTTCTTCTATGTGTGATTGCCGAAATACATGGAGAGAGAAAAAATGATAACAAAAACCATCCATTTTATTAGGTATGAACAAGCAGCATGTACAGCCCCCTGCCACCCGAAACAAATAACAACTTAAAGAGGCTGCAGTAAAAGCTTGGTAACGCATCACGAAAGAAGAAACCAAAAATTTGGTGATGTCAATGAGATGCAGTCTTAATGCAGTCAATGCAAGCATGGTATATGCAACTAAATATTAAGAGATATTTACTATAATTTGCATCAAGACTTGTCTGTTCCTATAGATTTGCTCACCTACAAATTGGGTGGTCTGATACAAAAGGTTCTGTTTTATGTTGTTTATAAAAAAAAAAAAAAAAAAAAAAAAAAAACATCTAGATGTAAATTGAAATAAAGCGACCTTTTGGTT
>NC_071284.1:21981046-22001046 GCF_001660625.3 Ictalurus punctatus
TTCTTCCCCATTCTGATGTTGGATGTGAGCATTAGTTGAAGCTCTTGACCTGTATCTGCATGATTTGTTTTGCGTATGCATTGTTTTGTGGCCACATGATTGTCTCATTGGAGTACAGCATAAATGAGCAGGTGTACAGTTCTTCCTATTAAAGTGCATGGTGAGTGTAGATCATTATTAAATAATACATTATAGAATATATTCAATACAGTGAATAAGTCTTAGGCACCCTTCATGGCTGATGTCTTTGGTACCTATTTGATGTCTTCTGCAATAGTTTCATTACAAAATAAAAAATAATAATTTCCAAACATTAATTTTATCAATGAAACTTAAATTTTTTGCTGTTTGTATTCATAAGTAATAAGTCAAACTCAATCAGGTAATAGAACATGTGTTGCATTTTCAATGATGTCATTAGCAATGATGGGATTTTAATTGCATATGCTGTACAGTAGCAGGTGATAGCTAATGTCTGTAGACATGTTGGCACCCTTGGTAATGATGAGCAGGAAAGTCTATGAAAGAAAATGTCCTTGTGGTTAATTAGCTAAGTCTTACATTGAAAAATATGACGGAAATGTAACCTTTATGTGAAGTAAATTTAATATATGAAAATATAAATACCCTTACCAAAAATATCGTGATTTTTCTTATAAAATTACTTCTTGTCATTACTTCCCGTTTCACTGCAGTATAAATATGAGATGACACTAGTCATTTATCAACATGGGGAAAATTACAGAATATACAAATTAAATGAGAAAAGTGTACCCTTCATGATCCAGGCAATAGCTTGAAAACAGCTACTTGCCTGAAAATGTTCATATCCAATGTTAGGGCAATAATTTAAAACAACCAGTGCTACAATTAACCTGCTTAAAAGAGGATGGGTATTTTGTCCACATGCACATTAAGGAGGCTGGTTCAAGAGGCAAAAATTTCTCCAAGGTTTCACAGATGGAGATTTGCAGATGATGGTAATATTTTTGGGGTTACAAAAGTCTCCAAATCTACAATTGGACACCACCTCCCACTACTAGAACAGTATGAAATGCAGGGGTGGAAATAATTATGACACAACACATGGTTTTGCTAGGGCATTTTAGTTTCTTAGAATGAATTTACTTCAATGAAAGGTTTGATTTCTTTAAAAAGAATGATTCAGTGTGAAATTAAGCAGTTTTCATAACCTTTTACTATCTTTACCAAGGGTGCCAATATTTCTTTGACTGACTGTATAATACTGAATACATTATAGATTTTAAGATGCTCAACAATCAATTAAATGTGTGTATACTGTAAATACCAATCAAAAAGTCACTCTACATGCTTACAATAAGAGCTGGAGTTGAATATGCATTACCATAGACAGTGAGGTTGACCATGTTTTCCCTGTTGCCTGCTGGGAAGGTGGTGTACTCGCAGATGTAGGCAGCCTCATCCAAAAGGCGCAGGTTGCTGAAAACAATTGTGGTGTCCTCAAGTGAAGGATTTTCCTGTGGCATGGCCAGGTGCTTGAAGGTAACACGATCTTTAAAAGCAGGAAGCACAGAGACACCTAGCGCTGGGTTGGCGATGGCCACATTCTGCTTGGTGCCATTGAAGGACTTCTGCCAAGTGACCTGCGAGATCTTTACTGGGGGCTTGCTGTTGATGAAGAGACAGTTCAGCTCCACTGTTGAACCCACGAAGCCAGATACCTCTGTGTCCATTTGCACAGACTGCCCATTCCCAACTGTAAAGAAAGACAAATCAACAATGAAGACAATTATGTAATTAAATCAAACACAATCCTGGACAAAATTATTGGAACAGTAAGACAAATTCTTCTGTTTTTGCTATAAACTGAAGACAAGTGTGTTTGAGCTCAAAACAATGAATATGAGATGCTAGATCAGAATTCAGTTTCTTTCCTGATATATACACCTAGATGTGTTAAACAACTTAGAACATGTCACCTTTTGTTTGAACCAACCTATTTTTAAATGATCAAAAATACTGGAACATGTGACTGACAGGTGTTTCTTGTTGCCCAGGTGTGCCCCGTTAGATTTGCTGTTTAAACAACGAATAGCTCTGGGGTTTTCCAGCTAAGATTGCATTTGTTGTTAAAAAGGATAAACCAACATGAAGACCAGAAATATATACATACATACATAATTAATATTTTATATTATATATATATATATATATATATATATATATATATATATATATATATATATATATATATATATATATATATATATATATATATATACACACACACACACATTTTATATTATATACATATATATACACACAGAGTTGCAATAAAAATTATTCAATGCCCGTTGCAATTCAGATTTATTGTCAAAATTGATTTTCAGCTGTTTGCAATGAACCAATCAAAGGCAAGCAAATGAAATAATTCAACACAATGAATGCTCCAAGTGGTTTCCGCAAATTCAACTGAAAATGCAACTTACAATGACAGACCTCTTGATTAAAGGTTAAACAAAAAAAGATTGGCATCTGGATCACTTTCGGTCGTAAAAATCCTGATCGGTGCATCACTAATGAACACCATTAAACTAAAGTGCTTTGCATCTGATGGGTAAATGAACTCACCCAATCACATCCTATATGAGATTATTCAGATATATACACAATATACACAGAGCAATTCGAGAACTAGCTCCAACCCAGAACCATGACAGTGGAAAATGTCTAATAGCGTAGCTTTAAATATTTTTAAGAGGAGCAGACTTCATATACTGAACCTTGAGGTATATTGTATTTGTTTACAAGGTGGAACAGGTTAACGGTTGTTTTTTTGCATACAGCCTGTAAAATTAACTGAATATATTACATTTAGTTTATCAGAAGGTAAATGAATGTGTCATGGCTCACAGTATGTTCCTAAATTCTGTCATAATTGACTAGTTCAGGTTTTCTCATGCCTACTTGTGTGTTATATTGTGGCACATTAACGTTACCATCTCTTTTATAAATAAATAAATAAATAAATAAATAAATAAATAGAAAACCCTAAACTTCAACCGTGCTCCAAAATTTTTTACTGTACTCCTAAATTTTTTATAATTCGGAGCACAAGTGCTCCTAAAAGAAGTTACAGTAGAGCCCTGAAACTGGTTCAGCACACAATTCCCCTAAAAAAAAAATAAATAAAAAAAAAAAGATTCATCCACAGAGTAAATCCATATTATGGAAAAAATTTTAAATCAAGTTTGGAAAAGTTGTCGGAAGCTTGGTGAAGGTGACGTTGAAGTCAAGCAACCATAGTGTAGTTCGTTTATAGCATATGGTTAGCTTTTTATTTCTGATTGCATTTAGGCTTCAAACTTCATAACAGTTGTGTTAATTTATGAAAATAATTATTGATGGACAAAACGTGTTAGTATTGTAAACTTTTGTTGATTACAGAGCGTATTTTTTTTTTTAAATAATCCAAAAGCCTATGGGAAAATCCTATTGGGTTTTTGTCGAGGGAATCAATGGGATGCTAACTTCCGGGTTCCGGTACAAAATGACGTCATCCTTGCACCACTCTATTGGGTGTAAACACAGTTATTGCCTTTTCTGCATAGGCCTGAATTGTTTTCATTTGGTTGCATATTTTGTTTATTTGATTGCATATTTTCATTTGGTTGATGACATTTATATTTTTACTTATCCTCTATTTTGGGAACAATTTTATTTATAATCTGCTTCTACAAGATGATGCACTTTAAGGACCAGTCTAATTTGATGCAAAGATTTGGAACAACACCCTCCTACCTCAACTCTCTCCTGAAGGCTTATGTTCCCTCACGCAATCTGCGATAAATCAATGACCAACGTTTAGTAGTACCTACTCAGAGTAGCTCAAGGTCCCTTTCAAAAACATTCAAACTAACTGTTCCTCAGTGGTGGAATGAACTTCCAACCTCAATCCGGACCGCAGAATCTCTCACCATCTTCAAAAAACAGCTAAAGACCCACCTCTTCCGTGAACACCTAACCCAACCCATAAATAAATAAATAAATAAATAGATAGATAGATAGATAGATAGATAGATAGATAAAGTGTATTTTGGCACTTACACCTCTACTCTGCGCACTTTGCTTCTTCTGGAACTCAACGGATCTTGTATGGTAGCACTACTTTTATTGTTCTCTGCTTGATATATCGCTTTGCTTGTATTTTCTCATTTGTAAGTCGCTTTGGATAAAACCATCTGCTAAATTAATAAATGGAATGCAAATGTACATTAGCAGGAATGTAGCACAACATGGAGGTGAAAGCAGCAGTCTGTTTATTTAAATGTGCAAGTGCAATAAAATATGTTGTCCCTAAAATCAATTAATAATCATGATCTCAATATTGTTCAAAATAATCGTGATTATAATTTTGGCCATAATCGTGCAGCCCTAGTTGGAATGTCCAATGACACCCAAGCTTCAGCTGCATACAGAGTGAACGTCAAATGATTTTCAATGGGGAGAATTTGGTTATTTTTGAAGAAGTTAAACTCACAGATTTATTAGAAGAGACATGCCACAGACGCAGGTAATTCACAAAAGCACAATCTCTTTCTCTCTCTAATAACTATTATATCATACTATTTATTATAATTAATTCAAATAAATGTAATTGTATCACACTTCTTTATCTCTGTGTATGATTTAGAGGCTGTACCAATACATCCAAAAGGGACTGTATATGTGCAAATCACAGAAAAGAAACCCCAGGTAGTGTCAGTATTATTTATATCAACAAAATGCATTTACAATACAATCCATATATTTTGCCTGCAAATACTTTCTTCTTTGAATATAGTTTGCAACCAAACACTTCCTTTCTTACTGTAGGTGGTAACAGAGCCTGTTCCAACTTTTTCATGGAGGTATTTACGAGAAAGACCACTGGGACTACAAATTTATTGTCTTCCTGAGGAGGAAGGCTTGGAGGCAGCCCACACAGCACCCCTGTAAAAAAAAAAAAAAATTTAACATAGGAATTCTGAGCAAACCCTCCAAAGTTCACCAAGTTTCCTGCACTTCTAAACTGTCTTGTGGGAGACCAGAACACCTATTAAATAAAACTCTACTCAATCCTGAGTAAGTGTGCCCAGACCAAAAACATTTGCAATGCACTATATCGACCCGTAAGCTATTGTATTTTTAATAGAAGTGAGCTAATACCAAAAATGACTTTTCCAACATGTGCTTTGATCACTTTCTTTAATGATAATGAAATATATTTTTATATTTGCAAGATTATGTTTAGCATCTGAGAATACCAAAGCAAGCAATTAATTAATTAATTTATCTTCAGGGACCACTTTATCCTGCTCAAAGTCCAGAGTGAATCCCAAGAACACTGCGCATGAGAGGGATACACTCTGCATGGGCTGTACTTGTACGTCATTATACAGATTCACAAGCACACAAGGTTTTATGTCCGTTTCTATAAACACTATTAATGTTGGCAAAATTAAGATTAAAAAAAGCTGTGGGGGACATAAATACATTTAAAATTGTGCTGCTAACAAACCATTCTATGCAGTGGTTACTCGAAAAAGATGCTTGTCATCATTATTATTGTTTGCAGTCTACACTCAACCCTCAGCTATCTCCACCAGACAATGCAAAAGTATCATGAGTATACAGTGAAATTTCTCATAATAAAAATCAGTTTATATGCAGGTGACATTCTACTAAATATCAGTAATCCATCATTGTCTTTTGACTCAGCCAATAATATATTTATTGACAACTGGTTACCTTATCAACTGCTGAGATTTTTTTTTTTTTTTTTTTTTTTTTTTTTTTTTAAATATGCAACATTGTATGAAAAATCTTGGAATTTGCATTTCACCAAACCCAAATAAATTATATAAACTCTTGTTGTAAGTCGAAAAAATGGAATACATTGCTCTTTATTGCACATGATTTTAATTGGCTGAATGTCAACAGTCAAAATAAAAATTCCATTCCCAAAATAATTTGTTTTGGGGTTTTTTTCCAATTACTTCTGCTACTGCAACCTCAAGCTGGTTCTCCCATCTTGACACTGCTGTCATTTGATACTTCAAGAAATGTCTTCTATTATTTTCTTCCACATCAATTACAATATACATTACAGTCATGGTCAAACATTGCTTGAATAAAATGCTTGGGGTAGTCTTCCAAAAGCTTCTCACTTTCTCAATACTTTGTGGAATTTTTGCTGGTGTAACATGTGTAACGTTCTGGCCACCTTGCTTGAATACATTTCTTCAGTTCAGTCCACACATTTTCTATGGGATTCAGGTCAGGGCCTGTGATGGCCACTCGAATACTTTGTTGTCTTTTTGGAAGTACAGTGCTGTGAAAAAGCATTTGCCCTCATCCTGATTTCTTCTTATTTTTGTGTATAGCTCATACCAAATAGTTTTAGATCATCAGATGAAATACAACATAAAAGAAAGGCAACCCGAGTAAACACACAATACAGTTTTTATTATTATTATTATTATTATTATTATTATTATTATTATTATTATTGATGCAAAAAAAAGTTATCCAAAGTTATCACCAATGTGAAAAATGAACTGCCCCCTTAAAATTAAAATCTGGTTGTGCCACCTTTAGCAGCAAATCACTGCAACTAAACGCTTCCGTTAACTGGAGATCTGTCTTTCACTTACTTCTAGGATAAGGATTTACTCTTATGCTTTGGATTATATTGGATTATAATCCAGTTGCATTTGAGTTTCAATTTACAGACATTTTCCTTTAGGATTTTCTGGTAAAGAACAGAATTAATGTTTCCCTCAATTATTACAAACTGCCCAAGCCCTGAAGCAGTAAAGCATTCCCACACCATCACACTACCACCACCATGCTTGACCGTAGGTATGATGTTCTTTTTGTGGAATTCTGTGTTTGGTTTATGCCAAATGTAACAGGACCCTTGTCTTCCAAACAGTTCTACTTTTGAGTCATCAGTCCACAGAACATTCTCCCAAAAGGTTTGAGGATCATCAAGGTGCATTTTAGCAAAATTCAGACAAGCCTTAAAATGTTCTTTTGGATTAGTAGTGGGTTTCACCTTGCCACTCTTCCATGGATGCCATTTTTGCCCAGTGTCCTTTTGATAGTGGAGTCATGAACAGTGACCTTTATTGATGCAAGCCTGTAGGCCCTTTTGATGTTGTCCTTGGCTCTTTTCTGACTTGCTGGATGAGTAGTTGCTGTGCTCTTGGAGGAATTTTGAAAGGTCGGCCACTTCTGGGAAGGTTCACTACTGTTTTTTTTTACCCCATTTGGAGAGAATGGATCTCACTGTGGTTCTTTGGAGTCCCAGAGCTTTTAAAATAGCTTTGCAGCACTTCCCAGACTGATGTATATCAATCACCTTCTTCCTCATTATTTCTGGAACTTCTTTCAACTTTGGCATAGTGTGTTACAAGATAAGACTTTTTAACCAAATTCATGCTGTTGAAAAATTTCTATTTAAGTGTTGATTTGATTGAACAGGGTTTGCAGTAATCAGGCCTGGTTGTGTCTAATCCAGGTGAACACCATTATGAATGCAGTTTCATAGATTTGGGGAATGAGTAACTATGGGGGCAAATACATTTTCACACAGGCCCAGTTTAAAACTATATTGTGTTTACTCAGGTTGCCTCTGTTTTAGCTTAGATTTTGTTTTAATTTCTGAAGCAATTAATATGAGATGTACAGGAAAAACAGAAGAAATCAGGATTGTGACCAGTTGTGACCAAGTTTTAACTTTCTGGCTGATGTCTTGACGTGTTGTTTCAGCATTTCTAGATATTCCTCCTTCCTCATAATGCCGTCTACTTTCTGAAGTGCCCCATGCTTGTACATACTTTGCCACCTGAGGCCTCCAATTCCTTCACCAGTTCCTATGTTGTTGGCTCGGATTCAGTTGAACCTTGCGGACCAAACTTCATCCGTAGTTAATTTTTCCCTCCTTTCTAAACGATGCATCATCTGTGTGTTCCCAAGATCTTTATATTTACATGTAATTGTTCACACAGATGCTTGTGGTACATTAAGTTGTTTGGAAATTGCTCCTAAGTAGAATCATCAGATTTTCACAAAAGTAGATAAAGAAAACCCAATTAAACAAATGAGACATTGGCTTGGAGGAATTTTAGCCTATTCCTCAGTACAGAACAGCTTTAGCTCTGGGATGTTGGTGGGTTTCCTCACATGAACTGTTGCTTCAGGTCCTTCCACAGCATTTCTACTGGATTAAGGTCAGGACACTGACTTGGCCATTCCGAAACATTAACTTTACTCTTCTTTAACCATTCTTTGTTAGAACGACTTAGGGCCGTTGTCTTGCTGCTGGCCTACTTTCTTTTGAGATTTAGTTCATGCACAGATGCCTTGACATTATCCTTTAGAATCTGCTGGTATAATTCAGAAACCATGATACTACCACCAGCATGGTTCATAGATTGGATAAGGTTCTTATGCTGGAATGCAGTGTTCTCCTTTCTCCAAACATTATACTTCTCATTTAAACCAGAAAATTCTATTTTGGTCTCATCCATCCCAAAAACATTTTTCCAATACCCTTCTGGCTTTTAGAAAACTGAAGATGGGCAGCAACGTACTTATTGGAAAGCAGTGCCTTTATCCTTGCAACTCTGCCAAGCACATCATTTTTGTTCAGTATTCTCCTGATGGTGGGCTCATGAATATTAACCAATGTGAGTAAGGTCTTTAGTTGCTTAGAAGTTACCCTGGGTTCCTTTGTGACCCAACATGCTATTACACGTCTTGCTCTTGGAGTGATCTTTGTTGGTTGACCACTGCTGGGGAAGGTAACAATGGTCTTGGACTTGCTCAATTTGTACACCATGTGTCTGACTGTGGATTGGTGGAGTCCAAATTCTTTAGAGATGGTTTTGTAACCTGTTCCAACCTGATGACAACTCTTTTTCTGAGGTCCTCAAAAATCTTCTTGTTTGTGGAAGTGTATCATGACAGGAACAAAGTATTGTGAAGATCAGACTTTGATAGATCCCTGTTAATAAAACTGGGTGCTCTCTCACACCTGATTGTCATCCCATTGATTGAAAATACCTGACTGTAATTTTACCTTTATGTTAACTACTAATCCTAGAGGTTGACATACTTTTGCCACTCACAGATATGTAATATTGGATCTTTTTCATTAGTAAATAAATGACCAGGTTCTTTTTGTCTACTTTTAGGACTTGTGTGAAAATCTAATGTTTTCGGTCGAATTTATGCAGAAATCCAAAACAAATGCTAAAGGGTTCACAAATTTTCCAAACACCACTGTACTTTAAGACTATCTGTTCCTATACTTTTGCTCACATAAAAATTGAGGGTTCTGCCACCAAAGGTGCCATGCTTTAAGTTGTCATGCTTTAACACATCGCGTTGTAAATATTAAAAAATGAAAACTCTCCATCATGAGATGTTCCATCATCAAATATTCATCTGGCTTGCCAAAAGAAATGCATGGTAACATGAAATGTGTGGAGTTGTGAAAAACTGAGATTGAATATTAGTTATACTAGGTGTATGTAAACTTTTTACCTCAACTGTCTATTTGCAGTGTCTCACAGAAGTCTATCAAGAATGTATTGCTGGATGTTGTGGGCAAGCTGAGCTCCCAAATGTCAGCATACCAATATTCTACAACAGAGTATTACTTAGTAACATCTGCAATCATTACCATCATCCAAACATGTTCAACTACTGATATTAACATCACTAACCATCACCAACTAGAAAGACAGAACCAAAGCATCTTGGTTTTTATATTAGCACTGGCCAACAGATCACTCAGACTCTGAGGAAACTATGATTCCTCTTTACACGTGCCACTTATATCTAATATGTAAAACAATATGTAAAACATTAATTAGCTCTCCTTGGTTTTTAACCTGTTGCATGTTCATGTATGACATTTCATGTTAGCAAGTTGGTAATAGTGATGAAAATTTACAACTACGCACCAAATTTTAATTCCATCTCTAAAAGGAAAATCAGGCCATCAGTGACCCCTCCACTTACCTAAGCTTTTCTTTTGTCATATTTTCCTCTGTTCTTTTCTCACTCTATTGAAAGAGTTTCATTCAAAAACTTCTGTTTTATGGTGCAGTCACACTATTTTTTGTGAGAGCAACCATTTTTTTCACTTTACTAAAATATTAGAATTCATTTTAAGTACATTTTAAAGATAAATCATATACTGTAGTGTACTCCAAGTTACATTTTAGTCACTAATCATTCTCATTGGAGCTGGACAGACAGTACACGCCCATGACAGTACTGTAGATCCACTTCTAAGAGAGACAAACTACAAGCAATGCAAGCAAAGTGTGAAGGCAAGGTTTCTGTGCTATTCTCCTTGGTATCTCTCTCTCTCTCTCTCTCTCTCTTTGTGGCAATGCACAGTTGTGTCTCCAGTGAACTCTTGGCTCCTGGTGTAAGAGATTTGGGTTATCCTAGAGGCACAGGTGAGATTTCTCTTTTCTTGACTGCACTATGCCTTAAGGTGCTCTACAAGTGGTTCCTGCACAGACTCATCCCAAAACACACATGCGCCTACAAAACACACACACCTCTTTCTCGCATTTCTCAAATAACAGACAATGTAACTTTCAAAAATACATATACCGATCAGCCATAACTTTAAAATGGTGGTTCTCAAACTAGAGGCCATCAGGTGGCGTCAGGGGCAGGGGGGGCGGAGGCGTCATAGAAATTCTAGAACTTTTTTATTATTATTATTATTAATTTTACCTGTATGTAAGTCACAATTGTCAACCTTTGAGGTATGAAATACATAACAATGAGAAATATTAATAAATTATACACAGCACACTAAGGCACACACCAAACAGAGACATCCAGTGAAATACTAGTGTACAGTACTGTTAGCCACACACTGATAAAACCTAAGGTTGTATAAAATGGATATGTTTTTACATCGATGACGTAGTCTCTATGCTGAGAACGCTAATAAAGAAGAGCCTGAGTGAAAAAAAATTTAATTGCAAAAATTTGATCACTGTAGGGGGCCACAAAGGGATGCACCCTACATAAGGGGGGCCTCATGCTGAAAACATTTGAAAACCACTGCTTTAAAACCACTGACGTGAAGTGAATAACACTGATTATCTTGTTACTATGGCGGAAAAACAGAGTAATGGAAGAAGGTGGCCTGGTCTGATAAATCATGTTTTCTTTCATCATGTGGATGGCTGTGTTTGCATCGCTTACCTGAGGAAGAGATGGCACCAGGATGCACTATGGGAAGAAGGCAGGCTGGCAGAGGAAGTGTTATGTTCTGGGCAAGGTTTTGTTGGGAGACCTTGTGTCCTGGCATTCATGTGGATGTTACTATGACATGTACCACATAACTAAACGTTGGTGCACAACAAGTATTTCATGGCAACAGTATTCCCAAATGGCAGTGGCCTCTTTCAGCAAGATAATGCATCCTGACACACTGCAAAAATAGTTCAGGACTGGTTTGAGGATCATGACAAAGAGTTCTAGGTGTTGACTTGGACTCCAAATTCCGTAGACCTCCATCTAATCGAGCATCTTTGGGATGTGCTTGAAAACAAGTCCGATCCTTGGAGGCCCCACCTTGCAACTTACAGGATGTAAAGGATCTGCTACTAACGTCTTGGTGCCAGATACCACAGTACTCCTTGTGGAGTCTATGCCTTGATGGGTCAGAGCTGTTTTGGCAGCTCAATTGGGTCTACACAATATTAGGCAGGTGATTTGAATGTTATGGCTAATTGGTGTAAATACAGAGAGAATTTACCCTTTAAAACTCTTAAGAAACATGTTTGAATAGACAATCAACTTGAGTCAAATTCCCTACTATGTAGGCTTACTATAAACCATTTTAAGCAAAGTAAAGAAACTGGCTGAGGATCAAGCCTTTAGGGGAAGTTTAGTTTCACCCTCTAGCAGCACGTTAAAAGATGAGCTTTGGGTTGTAGTAACCAGTAGGAAGAGTTTTATTCAGTTGGAAATCTACAAAAACTGACTGTAAATTAAGTTGAATTCTTAGAATAGGCATTTCTCCTGGCCAACAAGGATGAAACTTGCTAGTTTCATATAGCAGGAATATGCATTTCACTAGAATATGTGTGCCCATATTAATAAATATTTATTTAAATGAAAAAAGAAAATACCATGTAGGATGTATGCACATGCAGCACAAAGCCAAGACCTGTTTTTGAGTGTACTTCTACTGTTGTGTTTCTTCCTTTGTTACTCTAAAGAAAATATGCAGGAATTCAATGGTAATTAATGGGAAACGGCAAGACACAGATGAATATGGTCTTTTTTTTTTAAGGCAACAGGTCACAGCCTTTGCACTTTAATTTCATAAAAGTATTTATTAAACTGGAGCTGACAAGAATGTTACAATTATTTATGCAAATAGGACTTTATCTAATTAAATGTGCATAGGTTTCCATACTTCAATCCAATGGTTGTAAGTGAAAAAACAAAAACAGTGAAACAAACATGGTTATGCTGAGTTTTGACATTTGTATTACTACAGATTAAAAGAAAATGTCTTGGTTGCAATTTAGCTAAAATTCTACAAAATAACTAATAACCAAAATAACTGAGAATACCAAAATCGTAATTACTACCTGCAGTGGTCTGCAAAAACAGATGTAACAATAAAACTCTAATAAAATTTCATAAAAATTATTCTGAAAAACCTGTGTGCCTGTGTGTGAACAAGCAAATACATTATCATAATGTCTAGAAGTCTGGACTCTCCTGTGATACAATCAGTACGTTTACATGGACAACAATATTCCGATATTAACCCAATTAAGACAATAATCTGATTAAGAAACTACCATGTAAACAGCGATTTCTGACACTCGAAATAAACACGAATCGAATTAAGACACGTGGAATCGAATTAAGACACGTTCCTGTTTTAATCGCATTATCGAAGTGCATTATGGACATGTGCACACCTTAATCACACTGTTAACATCATGTGGGAGTTTCGCCGCATTTTGCGACAGGACATTTTGCTCTCTCCCACCAGTCCTTACTTCGTACTCTCATCAAGTAAATCAGAGTTTGTCGCGGTGGCATGAATGTTGCCAAATGAAAGTACAGAGGAGGCCTATTGCTGGAGAATTTGTATACGCCGTTGACTATTTGCACGTATAGCATGACAAATAATTAACTGCACTTGAAGCTTTCAGAAATTAAAAATAAAAACACCCAAAACTGTATATGGTACCATGACGAAGACGAATTGTATGTCGATACGTTAAATTCTGGAGGGAATGTCGGACAGCGCGGTGTGGCGACGTAATGACGTGTGCCGTTAATCGATCTATGTTCTATAACATGTAAAACGGGAACATGAAAGGAGTATTCTAAAAGGAACTCATGTAAAAACCTTAATCACAATATTATCTTATTCAGAATCAGGTCAGTAATTAGATTATTGCTGTCCATGTAAACGTAGTCACTGATGCCCTTTGAGGAGGATGATTGAAAAAGCTGCAATAGGAGCAGACTAAACTCAATGTAGAAGAGTAAAAATGTCCGAACACTGAAGCAATTCAGAAACGAAGAAGCTCTATCATTTGTTCCAAGTATAAGGTAATTTAGGAATGAATTAGTAGCACACTGCAACATGGCATGAGTAGAATGATCATTTGGTTTGGCATGGCATGAGACCCAGCTGATAAATTTAATTGTTCCAAATGTAAAATACTAAATTCATTGTATGTGACATTTGTTATACATCGCATCCTGTGGTATGGAACTTTCATCACAAATGTGAACGTGTGCAAAATGTAGTTTGAAGGCTGCATGTTTGAATGACACAAAGCCAGAACATTACAGTTTAAGGTAATGTCCCAAGGTTTTGTGTAAAAACAATGCTATTTTCTGTATGGACAAGAAGCTGGTTGCTGTTAGTATGCAAGTTTGCCATGTTTGGATGTTTAGAGTGGGAGTTATTGGAATGTTGACCTTTTAGGTGATGCAAAAACTCATCATCTCGCATGTGGTGCATCATCTCACTTTAACAGATTAATGGTGCTTGACAGTGCAGAATCTCTTGATCCTGGATCATCCACCTAGAGGAACACTGGTGTCCTTGTCTAACTCTGGACAGCCATCAGTTTTTGCCCAATACAGATTGCATTAAACACATATCTGGTGAAAAATATACTTTCCAATATCCTACCTCAAATCAGAAAACCATCTATGTCAGCTCTGTAGCAGAAGGATGTAATGTCTACTCATAAAGTCCCATGAGAGTGAGGCACTAAGACAATGCCATAAAGGAGAAAACAGACATTCACTCCTACACTGCCTTCCTGCTTCAGTCTCCCTGTGTAATGCAGCAAATCAACAGCAGCCCTGGCATGCAAGAGACCAGAGAAGGTATAATTAAACATAAAGACCCCTCCAGTCTAAGTGCAGAAGAAACCGGGGTCTCCAGAGGCTTATTTAGGACTGGATGAGGCCCTTGCCAACCAGAAAGCAAGAGATTGTAATTAGTGTACACAATAGAGATGCAGTGTGCAGTAGGAAGGGAAAGAAACCGCAGAGATTTTAAATAAATAAATAAGGAGAAAGAGTAATCAAAAAAGAGATCTGCTCACTGGAGTATTCATTAGGAAACCGTAGCAAACACATTCACAAATGTATTAATTAGTTAAAGCAAGTGTACATACTGCCTTTTTTTGCACCACTAGTAGTCTCTTGCTTTAGTAGTGTTATTATAATATACTCTCCCTGATCACTGAAATGAAAGGCTGTATTCAATTCTAAGCAGGCTGTTCCATCATGGTCCCAATTTGCTTCACTTGCTCTACAATAAGCAACAATTACTGCTCCATGTGTCCATATGGCCTCACCCAGCTCATGTTTGACTGACACAAAGATGCTTCATACAGCAAAACCTTAAGTGTCATGCAAGTACCTATAACTTAAAGACTAGCATTGTAACTAGGCCTGTCACAATACAGTGGTGCTTGAAAGTTTGTGAACACTTTAGAATTTTCTATATTTCTATATAAATATGACCTAAAACAATAGTAGCTTTTCACACAACTCACAAGTGATCCAATTTTACATAGCTGCGAATGGCAAAAGTATGTGAACCTACAGGATTATCAGTTCATTTGAAGGTGAAATTAGAGTCAGGTATTTTCAATCAATGGGACGGCAATCAGGTGTGAGTGAACATGCTGTTTTATTTAAAAGGAGCCCAGACTATGAAGACTTGTAGGCCTTAACACACAATAACTGCCCTCTCCTACTAAAATACGTTGTTAGAAACATATGAAATAATGTTCATTACTTTAAAAATCCTTAATATTTAATACATATTTTAACCTACAGTGGCCGCCATTATGTGACATGTGCAATGAAATCTGAGTCGATGAAGTAAAATGGTTGCACTTGAGCATTAATAAGAATTAGCTACTAGCCCCTGCAGCAAGAAAATAATGCCACACTGTGCTGCTTTTGGCTGTAATTTTCTAGTTCTTGTGTGCTGTGATACAGGGGATAACTGTAAATATATTCAAACCCATAAGCATCTTGTTAATGTGTTTTTTTCCTATAGATTCTCATAACGTAAAGCTCTTGTAAAATTAGCCTAAAACACCTAGCCAAGGCATACCCAAAGTAAAATGAAAGCTGTTCTTGAACCATGCATGGTTGGAATACATGCATGGTTTTGGTCTCTCTTGAAATGTGGACTAAATATTTTTACATAATTGGACTGTTCAGACCTTTGCCAGTGTAACAAGACTGTTTTTGTCAGGATGTTATGGACTAGTGGATTACTATGAGGCTTCATATGAGGTGAGTTGCCTCAGTTTTGTAAGTGTTTGTATATCAGTGGTCTGACAGAGACATTGATTGTAGCTGCTGTTGTGATTGGATCTTGAAACCGTTTATATTAGGGGTGTAACAATACACTCAGCTCACGATTCGATACACATCATGATACTGGGTTCACAATACGAATCACAGTATTTTGAACAAAATGAAAAAATGAATGAGAAATTCAAATAGCAGTTGTAGCAGTTTTGTTGTACATACGTAAACTTAAAGAATAATTCAACTTAAAGAATGAATATAAATTAATTATTTAATGAATTAATTTAAAGATTTAATTTAACCTTCTGTATGTAAATTAACAATTGACTAGGAGTGTCACTGAACAATAAAACTGAATTTTAACATGAAATTAGAATTAAGATAGTTGAAACCTAAGAGAGAACTTCTTAAAGCAGTAAAAGTACAAAAATAAAAAACAAACATTAAAATAAATAGTGTTCTGTTCAAGTAAATTCAACTCAACATAAACAGCTTTTAGGTTTGTTTAGGTTACTTGCAAAAAAACAGCACATCTACATTTTCAGGCAGAAGCTGGGATCTTTGTGCAAAATGCAGATGGAGGGCAGGAAGTGATTTTCTCTAGGAATCACCATCACAAACTCAAAATGCCTATGTTTTGCATCATTTATGGTTGCTCAAATTGATCAAACCTATAAACCACAAGGAGTTTATATCGTGTACCAAATGTTCATAAGGGGGAAAAAAGCAAGAAATTGACAGAAAAACTCAGGAAAAACTGGCTTGTAAACCTGCGTCTGCGGTCGGGAGGAGCTGAGTCGTATAATGCTCATGTGTGCAGAAACCACTTTGTCAAAGGTAAGTTAACACAACTTACACATGCTATGTTTATGTACCATTAGCTGCCTCCGTAATTTGTAAAGTTTAAGCAATTGTTTCGCGATGATCCAGGCCCATAGTGGCATTTCTGCAGACCTCTGAGAGTGATTAACCTAATAACGTAAAGTAAAGAAACGCAACACTAACATCGAGAGGTGCAGCAGTGCTGAATGTTTGTTACTAGGTTAATCCACAGGACGAAAATTTTTTTTAAAAATGCTGCTCACCCGGGTGAAAACCAAACGATAATCATTGTGGAGCACCTTGGTACAGAGGTCGTTGACCCCAACCTCTAACAAAAAAGTTGGATTCATCCATATTTTTGTATGCTTTCATTTGTTGTCTGGAGGAAACTGTAGTTGCTCATATCTACCGCCTCAATGGCAGGCAAGTATTTCAATTCAGTAGAAAACTCGCTCCTCTTCATAACATAAGGATCACGTCCAACATATGTTGTGATCAGGGATGCACCAAATGCTCAGCAACCGAAATTATTCGGCCGGAAATAGCAAAGAAAGCATTTTCGGTGTTCGGCCAAATCAGTGAAAAGGCCGAATAAATTTGACCAAACAATTACGTGTTTGATGATGCGACCAAATAGCCTAGCAACCAGAGTGAAACGTGCGAATGTCACGACCTTGATGAGGGGGTGCGCGCATGCACGAGCTACGTGCACAAGCTACGTGCTCTTCGGATGTTTACTGTGGACACGTGCGTTTGTTTTGTTTCTGTTCCGGAGTATTCGGTCACGTCGCGAGACGTAAAGGAGTAGAGTACAGAAGCAGGTAAAGACGTATTTATTTAAGGGCAGGCAGACAAATCCAAATCGTAATCCAGAAAACTTAGTCAAGATAGGCAAAGGGTCGGGTGACCGGCAAACAGGCATAAAAGGGGCAAAGCAGGAATCAAAGTCGCGTTCACAGAAAACAGGGTCAAAACACAAAACAAGAAACATGAACTAGTACTATGGACTGGGAGCGGAACACCAGCGGGGACTAAATTAAATAATCTATAGTTTAAACTAACTAAATCTATCAAGGAACATAACATTAACAACGTATCTAACTATACTATATCTACTATAATACTCCACGAGGTGTACAGGGACGCGAGCGGTAAATATCCCTAATATAATCAGCCATATATAACCGTTGTATTGTGCCTTGTTGGTAGCCTATGCCTGCTGGAATGAAAAAAAAAATGTTCAGTGTTAAATAAATATTTTGAAATTGTAGTTTTTGTAATTTTTTCTTTGAAAAGCAAGACAAAATAGTAAAAAAACACATTCTGACTATTTAATTTATGCAATGGTGAAAAAAAATGGCAAAACAAATGGAAAAAACGCGAAAAAACGCAAGTTTTTCATTTCCGTGCATCCCTAGTTGTGATTTTCTGTTTATACCTTTCTCTTGAAATAGTGTCTAAACCAGTACAGTATGGACTTTCCTCCATCTCATCCATTCTGCTTTTCACGTCCTGCCCGCAATCTGAATTTCATGCGTCATCAGAATCACGTGATTTCAAACAAGCTATAGCATAAAACGGACGTCATATCGTAAAAATATCGCCACAACTGCACGATACATATCGTAACATTTTTGTATCAGGGTTCGATATATAGTTACACCCCTAATTTCTATTAATCGAATCACAAGAATCTTTGCTTTCCAAAGATGCTTACCTTCGTACACACAGAAGCTGTGTAGATAGATTTGCTCAAAATATGGCGACAGCGTGCTGGCAGGCTATCTGAATTTTAACAGGATAAAGTATACAATGACTGATAATCTCTAAAATTATTGATATTAGAATACATTTCATCATCAAACAATAGTTTATCCCATATGCTTACCTTGTACAACAAACACTCTTGTTTGGCATAGACGTGCAGTTGCTACACAGACACAATCAATTTTGCCCCACTCTCGCCTCCTCACCTCTCTGATAGTCTTCATTTTGATTTACATTTTGAGTAATGTCTTCCATATTAGTCTCCTTGCTTATGTTATGCCTGAGTTCAAATTGAAAAGGCTGAAGACATGTTTACATCGCTGTAGGGTCGCTGGAGAATCAAGACCGTTGCAACCATTGACATCATTACCCAGTATGCACTGCGACGTAAATGGCAATGGCCTACGAGTGCAGGGATTTTTTTTTTTTTTTTTTTTTTTAAACAGACATCGATTGTTTTTATATAGCAGATGTCAGGTTGATCTAATAAGCCATACAAGTCTTTGTAGTCAGGGTTCCCTTTAAAGAACAGGGATCTATCAAAGTCTGATCTTCACAACACGTTTGTGGAAGTGTATCATGACAGGAACAAAGGAGATTTCTGAGGACCTCAGAAAAAGGAGTTGTTGATCATCAAGCTGGAAAAGGTTACAAAACCATCTCTAAAGAGTTTGGACTCCACCAATCCAGTCAGGTAGATTATGTACAAATGGCAGAAATTCAAGACCATTATTACCCTCCCCAGGAGTCGTCGACCAACAAAGATCACTCCAAGAGCTAGCCCACGAGGTCACAAAGGAACCCAAGGTAACTTCTAAGCAACTAAAGGCCTCTCTCACATTGGCTAATGTTAATGTTCATGAGTCCACCATCAGGATAAAACTGAACAACAATGGTGTGCATGGCAAAGGTGCAAGGAGAAAACCACTGCTCTCCAAAAAGAACATTGCTGCCCATCTGCATTTCAAAGATCACGTGGACAAGCCAGAAAGCTATTAGAAAAAATAGAACTATTTGGTTTAAATGAGAAGCATTTTTTTGGTGAAAGTAAAAAACTACATTCCAGCATGAGAACCTTATTCCATCTGTGAAAAATGGTAGAGGTAGCATCATAGTTTGGGCCATGGCTTACAATCATTGATGGAACAATGAATTCTGAAGTATACCGAATATCGAATTCTAAAGGAAAATGTGAGGACATCTGTCCATGAACTGAATCTCTAGAGAAACTGAGTCATGCAGCAAGACAATGACCCTAAGCGCGCACACACGTCATTCTACCAAAAATGGTTAAAGAAGAATAAAGTTAAGGTTTTGGTATGGCCAAGTCAAAGTCCTGATCTTAATCC
Source organism: Ictalurus punctatus (assembly GCF_001660625.3). NCBI lineage: Eukaryota > Metazoa > Chordata > Actinopteri > Siluriformes > Ictaluridae > Ictalurus > Ictalurus punctatus. The sequence continues at coordinate 22,000,876 of NC_071284.1, forward strand.
AATAGAAATGTTGTGGAAGGGCCTAAACCAAGCAGTTCATGTGAGGAAACGCACCAACATCCCAGAGTTGAAGCTGTTCTCTAAAGAGGAATGGGCTAAAAAAAATTTCATGAAAGTAAAGGTTCACATTCTTTTGCCACTCACAGAAATATAATATTGGATAATCTTTCT
>NC_071284.1:22008546-22136046 GCF_001660625.3 Ictalurus punctatus
AGTCTCTGCTGTTACTAACTATAACTGTTTTGTACAGCTCCATTGCATTCTGGGACTTTGAGCCCTGTCTTTTGTTGTCTCCACTACTTCTATGTTAGATTCCAGTTTAATGCAACACTGAACGTCACTGAAAAATGGCCATTTAGATCATTAAAATGTTTTCTCCTATTAAACACCATTCTAACTACACTAGCAATGGCCTCCTGTGTTGTCATCATGGCAGATAATCGCTAACTTCTCAAGGGAATAAGAAAAATAGAGCACCAACCAACAAGTCAGCGCCATAATCACAAAGCACATCACAAGTATTTCAATAGAAGAATATTTAATGTATTTCAGGGTGGTGTTCTTTTAAATAATAGCATAAATAGCATCTCTTTTAAATAATAATAATACTTTCCTGTATGTACTGCTTCCCCTTCCACAAATATTTACATTTAGTGGAAAGAGATGCAACAGATGGCCAGCATCACTTCTTTCCTCATCTGCCCTCAACTCAATGTTTAACAACATCTTACCAGACTACCTGCCATCTGTTTAGTTGACACTTATGCATGTTACAAGAGAGCTATTTTTCATTATTATACATCCTCAATATATACACAGTGGCTATAAGAGTCTACACACCCCATTAAAGTTTTTGTGATGTAAAAAAAAAAAAAAGAAACCATAACAGATATTTTTCCACATTTAATGTGATATAGCAACCAACAAAATTCAGTTGATCAACAAAAACATTTTAAGAAACAAAAAAAAACTTGCAATAACCTGGTTGTCTAAGTGTGCATACCTTTTTATAATAGGGCATGTGACTGAGATCAGAATTAACCAAATCACCTTCTGAACCACCTTTTGAACTCATTATTTATCACATTACCTGCACTTGTCTTCAGTGAAGTGATTGTGATTAACCCCAAATAAAGATCAGCTGTTTCTGTATGATCCGGCATCTTCCGGAATACTGACTGCTTAAGATATGGTCCACAAAGAGTTTACGGGTTTACATGTATAGGATCTCGTTGTCATAAGGCATCGATCAGGAGAGGGTTACAAAAGAATTTCCAAAACATTAGCTGTACCAAGGAACACTGAAGGCAATCTTCAAGGAGAAAATGGGGCACCACAGTAGCATTACCAAGAACAGGGCATCCATCCAAAATGGACCGAAGGACATGAAGAAATCTTAAATTTGGCCTCATCTTCAGTGGCCAAGAGACCTATGGTAACATTATAGGAGCTGCAGGAATATCTGGCAAGTACTGGTCACTGCCTGCATGTGACGATCTCTTGCATTCTTCACATATTTTGGCGAAGGGGTAGGAGCAGGGTGGCTAAAGGGCCCTTTTACATTTAAAAAAAAAAAAAAAAAAACAAATGAACAAATGTTTGGCACATAAAAAGACAGTTCATCACTCAAAGAACACGATGCCCACAGTGAAGCATGGTAGTGGCAGAATCATGCTATGGGGCTTCATCTGGGACTGAGGTTCTAGACGAATCATAAATAGTTCTCAATAAAAATATATTGGCACAAAACCTGCAGGCCTCAGGACTGTAACACAGCAGATGATGAAGGAAAATTTCACCTTCCACCATGACAACGACATGGCACAAATCCAAGTCAATTAAGGAATGGGTTCAGAAGATGATCAGTGTTTTGGAATGGCCCAATAAGAGCCCAGATCTAAATTCTATCAAAAACCTGTGGGATGTCTTGAAGTTGCACATAGGCGATCTCCTTTCAATTTGATAGATTTGGAGCATTTTTGCAAGGAAGAATAAAATTGCCAAAATGTGCAAAATTGGTAGATTGAGTGCTGTATTATAAGAAAAAGATGCTTTAACGAGGTATTCGTTAAGGGGTGTGCACATTTTTGCAACCAGGTTATTGTATGCTGATATTATTATCATTATTATTTTCCCCCCTAAACTATTTGTTTTTCACTTGAATTGTGTTGCTGACTTGACATGATTTATCTTGATTTACATCACAAAAATGTACAATTTTAACAGGGTTCTATAGACTTTATATCCACTCTATGTTACAGTCATATGATAAAACATGCAAATGTTACATTTGTCCTAAACTGTAAATCTGGAATTAAAAAATAGGCTGTCATCACTTGGATTCACAGAAAATACATAATATCCATTTAGGGTCATTTGTCCAAAAGGGCTGGGAACCCCTGAACTAAGCCCATGCAGCTGTGTCTTGTGTACTCGTGTGTGAGTAGATAGAAAACATTTGAAAATGGGCAAGGGAATGCTTCACTCAGTCTAATGTATCTTCTCACTTATCTCGTATTTTCTACTGCTATGCCATTTTAAACATAAAACATTAACTATATGTTTCTTGCCTACTAAAGCAAATATTTTTAAATATTCACTGCTGTAATGAGTTTGTATTCTGCATGCTGCATTTAAGAGGCTTTTTCAGCTGTTTAGCATGAACGATACAGACAGCGAAAGAGTTAAAGTAAGCATAGCTTTTTATATTTTTCAAAAGGCACAAACTTCTTCATGTTTGACCTTGGTTAAAGAAGAAATCTGCCAGTTTCTGGCCCAAAACAAAGCAATGGGAGGTCAACAGTGCATAACAACTATAAACAAAATAAGTGCAAGCACATGTGACACACACACACACACACACACACACACACACACACACACACACACAAACAAGGGCATTATCATGGTTTCGGTTGCACTGAGAAGAAGAGCAAACAACTCAGTCACCACCTGCCCCATTAGCCAATGACCTCATCACTGATACTAGATAAAAAGCCACCTATCATGTTTGGTTCCTCCAAAAGGGGGGAGGAGGTGTCTGTAAAATCCGCATGGCTAATGATTACACAAGGAAAAGCTTGGCAACAGAGACTAGTTATTTGCAAAAAGAACAGGAACAAGAAAATTTATATGAGGAGAGAGGACACAGGAGCAAAAGACAACTGTACCTACTAGCATTACAAAAACACATGCATACATAAAAACATTGGTTTATCAAGACCAGCATTCTACTAAATATTTAATTCACACAAATGTAACAGCTGTGGGCCCCACTGAATAAGGCAGGATAGATGTGTATTTGTGTGTGTGTGTGTAGATTTTATAAAATAAATAAATATCTAAAACTTTTGGTTACTGAGGTTACGGTAAGATTTAGGTGAAGGTATAGTATTAATTAGTCCCATTAAAATTATGCCAGTGGTGGGTCGTAATACAGAGAGGATTGTTAGAGGTGTGTGCGCGCGCGTGTGTGTGTGTGTGTGTACAAATGGTCATTATATTTGTATAAGGCTGAGTTGTTGGCTTGGAACAGCAGAAGTTTCGCTTAAAAAGCTTACAAAAGGACTTTCATGACAACAAACATTACTATATTTTGTAAACTATAAAATATAAACTATATTTTGACTACTGACCACAAACAAATCTGAATAACTTGGTCATTTTTTTCCAGTGATGCAGGTCCGTTTCAGTACTAAATATGTAATATTTCCTACCCATTTTAATTCACAAATTAACTAATCAATATATAAATCAATTCTGATGGATTATAAGCCTGGGACAACCAGTGTCCCCAGTGGAAGAGGTGACGATGTATGGCTTAAAAAGATACGTGGGTTGGGATAAAGACAGATGGAGTAGAAGATGCAAGGAGAATAATTATAAGGATAATGAAAATTGACTGACTGAGGATGCATATACATATATGAATATCTGTTCATTCCATTGTATGACCACCTCTTTCATTTTTAACAAGACACAGAGGCATTGTAAAGCACAACACTAAGCTTGTTTACAAAAGCACTGAAAACAATGCTTATGTGCCACTACTGCAAATGTAAGAAACTCAGAAACTAGGCTTAGTATATTCTCCCACTTTTCAGGAAACATCTAACACGATAATGTAGTGTGAATATTTTAGAACCCTCATGCAGGTATTACCATTCCTGTGTTTTTGCTGCATTTTGTCAAGACATAAATTTAAAACATGTGGCGGAGTGTGTGTGTGAGCGCATGCATGAGCGAGGTGGAGTTCTCGGTACACTGCAGGCTGTAGTCTCAGCTCAGAAAGGCCTGCAAAACATGAGGAATGGTCAAGCATAGCAAATTTGACCCATCTGTTTCCACAGTAAAAATTCCAGACAAAGTTTGTTGTTGAATTAGTAAGCTAAAACTGTGTTTTTACATGAGAAAATACAGGGACTCACTACAGTTAAGAATACTCATTAAAAAAAGCAAATTCAAGGAAATAAATAAAGTCAGATTTTGGAGACCATCAATTTTTAATTAAAAAAATTGAGGAAAAACAGAGCACATCATTCAGTGCAACTGAAACATTAAATCATAATTACCAATATACCTGAATGATAGTATTTTTCAGATAACATTAATAATTATGTTATAATATTTAAGAAAAAACAAATACAAATTTGTTGAACTCTAAAACTTGTTGAAGCTTTGTCTTTAGTTAATCCTTCCAGGTCTTTATATGTATAATTCTGAAGCAGCTGAGTACACTGAAAGGATGGCTAATTTAAAAACAAATCATGAGAAGTCTTTTCTAAGAAAAATCTCAAAATCCCCCACTGTGTCTCCTTCTGAAAGAGGAGGCCTCTGAAGAATGATGGGGGAGGAACATATAAAAGTTGGCAACTTACATCAAAGAGCATGACTAATTGTAGCAAGAACAGAAAGCAGGATGGCTGGTGTGATGGTACTATGTGAAAGTGTGTCAGTTGTGTCAAAATTGTTCCTCACACATATGAGATTTAGTAACATTCCCAAGTGGGAATTTACACAGCATTTGGAATGGGATAAGTGGGGGAAAGAATACTGTCTATGAGCAATTAGAACATACCCTCAGTTTCTCAGGCTAAAAGTAAAAATTCAGCAACTGTTGATATTTAAACATTTAACACACATTTAAACAAAGTACAAAAATAATACCTTACAAAAAGAAATTGCATTGTGAATGCTAATGTTCTAATGAGTTTCCTTGAAACCTAGCCAATTCTTCTTTAATTAATGACAAAACATTAACAGCAGTCTATGTATCCATTTGGACCATGTGCATTAAGCATGGCATATAGTGACTACATTTAAAAATAAGGCAGAATTAAATATGATCTTAGAAAACATTTGCTGAAGTAAATTTGCTATACTATTTTTTGGCTACACAAATGCTTTGACTCTTATTTCAAAAACACATCATGTGTTTCCTGAGAGGAAAAAGCAAGAGAAAGAAAGAAAGAAAGAAAAAAAAGTCACTTCATGGTTCAATGCATAACCCTAAGACAACTAGGCTGTAACATTTCCATAACCATAACCACAATAGATCCTGCCAGTGGGATTTGGGAAGTGATCCAGGTTCCATACACAACCTTTGGAATGCTCACCACAGCTCAACTACCCTTTCACTCACTAATCACTAATGCATGTGCTACCCAGCTGTGTACCAAACCTCTCCTCCTCTTCACTTAACCACACACACACACACACACACACACAACCACAATGAGTGAGTCATTCACTCCAGATTATACTTTCCCATACATACACACACACACACACACACACACACACACACACACGCACGCACGCACGCACACACAAAACTGAAAAATCTTATTGGAATTTCAGTTTATCCTGTAGGATATTTTCTGATTCTTAGAATCTTGGAACTCTAATTGTATTTTATTGGAAATAATGTCTTGTTATTAGAAACTTATTGGAAGTTACAGAGAGTGCATGGGAGTTTTAAAATCATTAAAGATCTTCTTTTAAATTAGAGTGCTTTACCCTGTTACTAATATAGCACACACACCCCCCTATACCCGCCTCTGGGTGTCTCGGGGTTTCCGGTTTCCTCCCCCAGTGAAAGACATGCATTTGTAGGCTCACTGCCATTTCTAAATTCTCCATGGTGTGTGAAGGAGTTTGTCAGTGTGTGCGATTGTGCACTGTGATGGGTTGGCAAACCTGTGACCTGTACAGAAAATGTGTGTGTGTGTATATATATATATATATATATATATATATATATATATATATATATATATATATATATATATATATATATATATATATATATATATATATATATATACACATATACACACACACACATATACATATACACACACACACACACACACACACATACATACATACATACATACATACATACACACATGCAAACCTGTGACCTGTACAGAAAATGTGTGTGTGTGTGTATATGTATATATATATATATATACACACACATACACACACACACACACACATACACATATACACACACACATACATACACACACACACACACACAAGCATATACTCGCATTATACTGAATTCCCATATAGACCTGAATAGTAACCCAAATGGATCCCATTAAAAAATCCTGTTGAAATGGTCCTACAGGATATTTATATCTTGACCTAGAAGACAATTCCTATAGAAATTTTATAGGAATTGTTCCAAAATAGGATAGAAATTCTAATTATAAACCTGTACATGTTTCTTAGTAGGATTTTTTGACAAGGGAAATGTGTCTGTGTCCAGATCCATCCATCCTGCTCATCCTATTCAGTCTCCACACTACTAATGTCAGTCACACAAGTCTAGAGAAAGTTCAGTCTAAATAAGAGCACTGTCCTTCTGTCTGGAACTATTCACTCCAACTGGCACAGCAGTCAGTGTTATTAGAAAACTGTAGACAAAACCACTCCAAGAAACTCCAGAAACACCAATGAAATTACTAAAATAAAAGCAACAAGCCCTAAAGTTAATGTGTACCAAGTTGTCAGACTGCTTAAGAGCTTCTTTGATTGAATTTATTAACATGCATGATAAAGACATATGAAATGCACCAGGCCTTTCAATTAAGTGAAAGACGTACAAGGTAGAGATTCAAGGGAAACTGCTGATGACAAGGGAGCTTGGACAGAAAGAAGAGGGAAATGACTTTGTGGGATTCAGTGCTGTGTTGAAAATCTAAAATACAGCCAACCCATAGTAGCCTTTGTTGTTCAGAGAGCCACCTGAAGTGGTGATATAACTGCCTCAACTAAAGATAGCACATTTTACAATCCTTGCAAGATCTAACTCACAGAAGGAAAAAATTAAAAGAAGAAATGAGAAAAAAACAACAACAGAAGAGCCAGTGTAGATTAAAAAAAAAAAGAGAAAGTTAAAGCAGTGGCCCATGTGTGCAGATTATCGTGGAGTTCAAGGTAATTTTGCCATAGTCACGCTGTACTTAGTGTGCAGCTTACAAAATAAGACAATGTTACTACTGATCAGAGAGTAGGAATTATGGGGCAAAGAATTGAGGGGTGCGTTAACAGCTCTATTATCACAGATTTAAATTACTATCACTCACTAACCTTTCACACCGGCAAGAAGCCTGTGTTTCCATAAGGGTGAGGGCTAAACCATTAACATCTCAGACGTTTAATTGCACATTAAAAATAAATAACAAAAGTTGTACTTTTGAATTTGAGAATGTTTTACCATCTAAAACCAAAGCAGTATCACACACACAGCAAAAATGTATAGACATTAAATATATTCAAGATGGATTCGATTTATTTTAGGATAGATTCATGCAATATAGTTTCTTTTTCTCTGCTCACAGTTTACCAATTTTAAAAAATGAGAGTTTAAAAAAAAGCATTTCCACCACTTCAGGTTTAAGAAGAGTAGGATAGAGTGTAATATTATCATGAGCTGTGCAGTCAGTAATCTGCTAGCCACTGCTGTACTGCATTCCAGCTTCCCGGCAGAATTCGACTCCCCTTAGCATGCAGGTACTTCACAGAATAAGCATTTAGATGCTGCAATTTGCTGGAGAAATCTTGAGTAAATATGCAGCATTGGTATGCCTACTCTGTAATGTACATGCATGCAAAAGAGAGTCAGGTTCTACCACTAGTGCAGGAGAAAAAAAAACAGCTAATTTAAATCACTTTCTAATTCATATCACCATAAACATTATTTGTAAAGTGTTAGATTAGACACTACACAGTAGACCTATTTAATCATTTAAGAGAAAAAGTATGAACATTTTTACTTTTGGTTAAAACCCATGAGTGCAATTTTGTTTCTCTGTGACATCCATAATGAATATATTTAACTGACAATAAAACTACACTTGTCTAAGTTTAGCTATGTTGAAAATACACTAGAGATGTTATTCATATTAATGAAATCAAAACATTCTACATTACCTAGAAAAGCAAGTGTGAATGAGATGGGGGGAAGGAGGCAGGGCTTTCAGGCAGTGTCAGTTAATACTGTACAGTTTAAAACGCATTCCTATGTTGACTGGTTCATCTCCTGTTTTATTGGGAAGAAAGACTGCTCTTTTGGTGCATATTTGAGTGATAACTCGTACTAGTGTACTGGCAGTACTGGTAATATAACTGCTGTAAATGTCACTGGATATCATGGCAGCATAATATCTTGCAGAAATAAATTAATCGTTATATCGCACAAGCCTACTGTGGGAGGTACTGTAATTTAAGTAACTACAGAAAACGGACCTCATTTATCATGATGGATACACATTTATTAATTAATTGTTAATAGGAGCATTTACACAAGAAACTTTGTATCTGTGAAAATCTCATCATTTCAGAATACTACTTGTGCTCCTAGGTGTGTAAAAAAATTTTACACCCAACATAGCACGTGCATCTGTGTCTCCCCTCTGGTGCTTCCAGCTGCTCCCTTATTGCCCTCTCCCAATGATTAGATCACTCAGTACAAGGGGTGCGTCCTTACAGCTTGGCCCCTCCCTCCTCGTCACAGTCCTCCGCAGCCGTACACCTCCTCCCACCCTTTTGGGAGTACAGTGCTGCCCTTCCAGCTACATCCTTCGGCTGGATGGCCCCGCATCCTGAGAGCAAAAGGACAGACAAGGGAAGCAAGAGGAGAGAGAGAAGAGGCCAGCAGGAGGCCCCTCCCTCCTCCTCGTCACACTTGGGTACAGCGTGGATCTTTTTACCCTCTGTTTTCATGTCAAATTATTTTCTTTTCACATCACTTAATTTACACGCAATTAATCTTTTCTGTAATTTGTCAACATTTAACCTTTTCAGATGCTGTTACACTGCTTAAAAATGTTTTTAACCTCATAGACGAGACAAAATAACTTCCACTGCATCTGAGAAAATCCATTTCTTTTGCAGTTTAGTAGCCATTTCATGTTTCCAGCCCTCTGTCAGCTTTAACTTTTATGGAGTTTAGTAGGGGTCACTAAATACAAATGTGTTGGGAATGCTATTGCACTTTTATGGGTGATTAGCATTCATCACAAAGTACTTTTTTTTTTTTTTTTTTTTTTTTTTTTTTTTAAACTAAACCTAGTAATGACAATACCAATGTTTTGTTACTGTATGAATCTCACTTTCATTTAACAAGGACATGTACATCTAGGTTAATACATGTGCTAATACACATACTATATTGTCCCAATTGGCCAGTTAAATAGCATGGAAATAATTAGACCACTTTCAGCAAAACTAACTCAGAAAGTGCTAATAATTATATCCAAGATGGCCTGTGCCTTTACGTTTATTATTACTGATTTTCAGTGTAGCTGCACCAATAAAAATGTTTATCATAGTCATAAATAATGATTAAATAATTATTTTAGCTATTTATTCTAAGCATTTACCTGCTTAGAGGAAGCTCTGTTGTCTTTAGCTAGTACTATAGCCCCTGTTTAGTTAATTGCAAGAGTAAAACCTCTTATCTTCCCAGTCTCTCACTCCCTCATTCTGGCTTTGGGTTGTTCATAGTTGACCAGGTTACAAGCTCCCTAGCAGAGCTAATGAAAAGCTTTAAGAACAGGAAGCCAGTTATTGAACCAACACCTGCCTTACCTGTTAGTCAGTCAGACAACCACCCACTAGGCATGCTCTCATTTTCGCTGGATCAATGGTCACATTAAACTCCCATATACATTTCCATCTATCAAAATGAATTCTTTTCACAGCATAAAGCAGACGTTTTCAGAGAGGAATAAGCGTACTGGCAACCAAATTTCTTCTAACATGTAGTATACATATGCACTGTATTATTTATTTATTTATTTATTTATTTATTTATTTTAAATACAGCAATCTCAGCAACATGGAGGTTGTTTTTGTCATTCCAATATCCAAAGTAATCACGAGAGAGGAATAATTTTGCAGAGTAGATAATGTATAAGAGTACTGTTGTCAGGTAGCTGCAGTCATGTAAATGATAATGTCCTGAGAATCAGGGCAAACAGACTCCACACAGCGGTTCATTATTAATCCAAACCCAAATATATTGCTTATAAAATCAAACACAATATGAGAGAGAAATTAAATTACATGCATAACATTTATTTAACTGAACAGGGTGTTACATAACTCAGATGGATAAAAAAACTTGAACATGTTAGTGGTGTAACAACCATTCTGTCAAAGCAAGTTTATTGTGACAGACTTTACCAAGGGAACAGCTCTATACTCTAAGGATATTCTACTACACAGAGCAAGTTACAACATGCCCGTCATGTGTTTGCTTCCATCTATTGATTAACCAACTTGTTACTTACAAAAGTCATGAGTGCATATGGTTGTAGAATCTTTTGTTTGCTTGTTTTGTTTTATTATTAATAATTGTTAATTAATCTTTAGTGTGAATGTCTCAACAAAACCAAGTAAGACATAAACTAAAAACAACTAATCACTGTTTTCAAAGAGCCCAAGACGATACAGGCCTAGCACAGCTGAGCTGGATCATAGTTTATGTAAGACTGAATGTAACACTTTTTTTTTTTTAATCCACTGTTGGTTTCTTCTTATAAAGAGTGAGACTATTCCATCATGCTTATTGTAACCTATGAGGGTTTAGCTGAAAAAAAATGGGCATCCTAATCCCCTCTCTAGACTTTTGAATACTGCTGAGCTATATTGTCCTAAAATTCCAACCAATTTTACCTCTTGATGTTATCACAGCATTATATTTTCTTAATCAAATTACTTTATGAAGGTTACTTCATTAAAGGGTGTGTGTGTTTGATTTCTGTTCCGGTTCCTGCTCGATATTGTATGTTGTTTAGATACTCCACCAGACGTTTAACATGTCCTGATCTGCCCGTTAGTGCCATCTCACTGACTTCCACCTGTTTTGTAAGTTCCTATATACACTTTCTCACCAAGTACAGTGGCATAACCTGTCTAACTTGATATGAGTCATTTCACATACACAGAGGCCTATTGTAGTACCGTTGCTCCCAGGATGGTTGACTTTGAAGTGACACATTCAGCTTCGTTTTAAAAGTTTCAAACTTACCAGCAATGTTTGTGAAATGTTCTTGAAAATGAGCTTCTGCTTTTCACCAAAACAGGACATGTAGACAGGGGTGTAGTGTCAGTGTTGAAGGGAAAATGTTATGAAATATTGAACAGAAATATTGAGTATTAAGGAGGACAAGCAACAAATATAAAACAGTAATGGACTCAAATGTTATCAAACATCTTTACAATGTAAGTAAAATATCTTTACAATGCGAGCAGCTGTTTTAATCTGGTACAAGTCTATTAAAAATATTTAAAGTACTTATTTAAAGTACAGGCTGTAAAGGAAGCAGCAGGAGTGCTTGGCATCAACAGTCATTACTTTGTACACCTTTGCTTATCAATTGTTTAAGTAACAATGATATGTGAACGGTAGTTGAAACATCTGACCTCTTTGTAGAAGTGTTTTCACATAGTGAATTGTAGCAATAATTTGGACAGTCTGTACTATGTCTACATCTAAGGGTGCTAATGATATTAAATCAAACCACACCATTACGTTACTTTAAGGGATGCTGTAGAATTTTAGATAATAATTATCGTCATTATCGCAGCTTCAACGGTCAAGTCGAATGCCATGTTGCCATGGAGTAGTATACATTCAATTAGTATTTGCCATGCCTATGAATACTCATTTGGAGACATTTGCATAGCAGATGCATGTCAGAATTTAATGCGCCATCTTTCTAGTGCCACTACAAGAACTCAAGATGGCAATTTTGTGGAGTCATTCTAAATGTACAAGAGCTAAAAAATCATCTAGTAAAAAATAGTATTACTGAATGATGCATTTATAAGCTGCAATTTTAACAAGGGTGTGCAGACTAATATCCACAATAGATACACACAGTAGGGACCAAAGTACGATGCCACTAATGGAAATGTTTTTACTTTGCATTATTTTCTGATTGAATAATTTTTTCATATAAACGATTATCGGCAACAACTTGAGTGAAAAGTAAATTCTTTCTAAATATTAGAAATAGTTATATGAATTTCAGAAATTCTTAGTATTTGGTACTTTTGCTTTAATGACTGCGTGCACTGGGGCAGTCATAATGGACTCCACAATTTTGTGCAAAACCTGATAATCCATGTTCGAATAACTCAGTCAGAGTGTCATCTTAATGCATGCTTCAATGGAAGGGATAAGACTCAAGGAAAGTAATCATGGTCAATATCAAAAAGTGCTTTTAATATTTTCAAAATTCTAAAAACTGTATTTCTGGACTCCACTGCAATCAGGCAGGTAGGTGACAGACAGACAGACAAAAAATTCTGATAAAGATTTTTCAAAATAAGGTGAAAACTGGTTAGACACTGCTGCTATTTTCTAAAAGAAAAATCTCAGTTGTTAGATTTCAGTCATACTTGTGTACCAAAGTGTTCACAGCAGTGAGGAAAGAGTATGAGTTAGGGCTGCATAATTAAATTAATATCGATCACAATTACGATTTTGACTGCCCACGATTACATGAACATGATCGCCTGTGATATTGCAGTTTAAAGTTCATCCTCCGCTCATAGAAAACTCAGCTGCAGATCAAATCAAGCGCTTCCTAAACTTTCAGCCAATCACATAGAGCGGCGCAGGGATGATGTCATTTTGCAATGCCAAAACCCGGGAACGGTGTTCGCATTTTAGCGCTCAAGCTGCCAGTTATGCTTCGTTTTCCAGCGCTTGCGCTAACATGATGCTGAATGGCACTACAGAGGTTGTCGGACATTAAACCTCATCACGCCGAACAGGAAAAAACTTTTCAGATAAACTCAGGGCTCTACAGTGCGACCATTTCACTCACGTTTACAATTGAAAAGTACTTTGTGTGACTGTGAATAAATGTTTATTTGCACCGGTGCGAGTGACCTGTACGGATACAATCGGAATAAAAACTACAGGAAGTCCAAAATGCATCTACACCGTGCAACAGTTACTTTCACACTGCTTTTCATCTCCTCGGTCAACCGAAAAAGTATGGAAATACTGCAGAGAAGCCATTATGATGACAAGAGTAACTTTGTACATCATCTGCTTCTCTCAACTCTCCGATCTCACAACCGCCATCTTTTATTTATCCCGCAAAATGACCTGCACTTTCACTTGCTCAAGTAGACACAGTGGCATCGGGCGGAGTAAATTAATAATAATGCTAACGCTACAGGGTGGGTTTAATTCAAACGTCTTTATTAAATAATTCCTCACCAATCATAATCGAGATTAGTAACTATTCAGTCTGACGTTACGCTTAGTAGGCGATCTCTTTAGAAGGCTATTAGTTTTTTTCCTAATATGGATCATGTTTATGTTACTCTACTTTTAAGTAGGACTCTTAATTGTTTAAGATATTTAAAAAATAAATATGTTATGTTTGTTTATCAATTAACCAACAGCATTTCTCATTGCTATTATTTTAACTCAATTAACAGTGACCATGAGCAGAGAGCTTACATTTAACTGTTTATGACCTCCTGATTAAAGTTTAAACAAAAAAAGATTGGTATCTGGATCGGTTTCGATCGTAAAAATCCTGATCGGAGCATTAGTAATGAACACCATTAAACTAAAGCGCTTTGCATCTGACGGGTAAATGAACTCACCCAATCACATCCTATATAACAGTGGTTTTCAAAGTGGGGGCCGCGACCCCCTTGGGGTCCACCCGGGGGGCCTCAACAATTTGGTGTGAAAAATAAATTCTCACTCTCAGACAACCACACATACAATCAATTCCTAATGTAATGTAAAGATGTAAGATGTAATTATTAATAAAAAAAAAAAAAAGGGGGATATATTCAGAAGTCTGTATTTTTAACGTGTTTTAAAGACATCTTGCAAAAGGGGGGCCCCAAATGTTAATGCCATTTGGGGGGCCTTGCCCTAGAAAAGTTTGGGAACCCCTGCTATATGAGATTATTCAGATATATACACAATATACACAGAGCAATTCGAGAACTGACTCCAGCCCAGAACCATGACAGTGGAAAATGTCTAATAGTGTAGCTTTAAATATATTTAAGAGGAGCAGACTTCAAAAGACTGAACATTGAGGTTTATTGTATTTGTTTACAAGATAGAACAGGTTAACGGTGTTTTTTTTTTTTTTTTGCATAGTCTGTAAAATTAACTGAAAATATTAAATTTAGTTTATCAGAAGGTAAATTTGTCATGGCTCACACTATGTTCCTAAATTCTGTCATAATTGACAAGCTCAAGTTTTCTCATGCCTACTTCTGTGTTGTATTGTGGCACATTAATGTTACCATCTCTAAAAAATAAAAATAAAAAACCTCAACTTCAACCGTGCTCCAAAATTTTGGACTGTGCTCCTAAATTTTTGTAGTTTTGTAATTGTAAAGAAATTGTTACTGTAGAGCCCTGAAACTGGTTCAGGTGTGCTGTGCACAATTCCCCTCCAAAAAAAGTGGATGAAGATTCATCCACAGAGTAAATCCTTATTATGAAAAATGTTTTAAATAAAGTTTGGAGAAGTTGTCGGAAGCTTGGTGATGGTGACGAAGTCGAGCGACCGTGGTGTAGTTAGTTTATAGCATATGGTTAGATGTTAATTTCTGCCGATTGTATTTAGGCTTCAAACTTCATAAACGTTGTGTTGATTTGTGAAAATTATCTTGATGGACAGAACGTCTTAGTGTTGTAAAGTTTTGTTGATCACAGACTTTTGGATTATTGGAAAAAATAAGCACTATGTGAAAATCCTATTGGGTTTTTGTCGAGGGAACCGGTGTGATGATAACTTCTGGGTTCCGGTACAAAATGACGTCGTTCATGCACCACTCTATTGGGTGATTTGTCTGCGTCTCTCCTCCTGTAAACACTGTTATTGACTTTTCTGCATACGCCTGAATTCTTTATATTTGGTTGCATATTGTTATATTTGATGCATATTTTCATTTGGTTGATGGTATTTTTATTTTTACTTATCCTATATTTTGGGTACAATTTTATTTATATTTTGCTTCTACGAGATGATGCACTTTAAGGATCAGTCTAATTTCATGCAAAGATTTGTACATTAGCAGGAATGTAGCACAACATGGAGGTGAAAGCAGCAGTCTGTTTATTTAAATGTGAAAGTGCAATAAGAATATGTTGTCCCTAAAATCAATGAATAATCATGATAAATAATCGACATCTCAATATTGATCAAAATAATCGGGATTATCATTTTGGCCATAATCGTGCAGCCCTAGTATGAGTACATACCAAGTTCTGTTTACGCAATAAATGAGAGTATAAACAGAAATCAATTTATGACCTAGCAAGCCCAACAGCCAAAGTTACACCAAAGTTGGATTGTATAATACCCCTTCAATAGCAGCTACTCCTAAACCAAGCACTGGTTTCACTTATGTTAGTCAATCTGGATAAGGGTTTCTGCTAAATGCCAAAATTCTTTTAAAAAGGTGTTTATAAGAGAGGTTCTGCCTGCCGTTTAATCAGAAAGATTTAGACAGCCTCCATTTCAGTGAGCAGCAGGATCTACCATCATCCACATACACACACCCCTTACTCATATTTCTTGCTCTTACACACACTATAATGGAAATGTATTGCAGCAGCTGTATTCTATATGAAAAAGCAGCTGAAAAAGAGCACAACATTGCATTGGATACACATTTTCTATGATTCATTCTGGAATAACTAGACTCACTTGGCAAGTGGCTCATCAGCCAGATGACTCAGAGACAGATTAATGAGTCTATTGTACTGTGATTATATTTTTACAGACAGCTCTTGAGTTTGGGCAAGTACTGGCCAAACAGTCAGTGGGACTGCAGAGAACCGCACAGCAATCATGTACTTCATCATGAACTGACAACTGCTGGAATTTTTATTTATTTCTATTTTTTAAACATGAATCAAAAAGACTCACCAAAAATAGCATTTTGTGAAATTGAAGCAATTACGGCTTCTGTATCTCCAGCTAGTAACAGCTATAAACAATACTATGAGGGGGGGGAAAAATGATCTTTTGTGATTATTTTCATTCCCCACATATGCATTATGAGTAATAAACAGCTCTTTACATTGTCACTAAATGTAAATCTAAACTAAAATTGCATATGCTTTTGCTAACAAAACCATAGTGACCTCCAGAAATTGTGACACCAAACTGAATTTCCACAATATTGGACTCGCACTCAAGGCCGTAAGCTATGCCAGATTTCTTTTCAATATTTTTATTTGTGTCTTCTCTCTTTAGATGCACTTTCTGTGAAAAGATAATGCAAAACGATTCAGTGCAGGCCAATGCACAGAGCACACAATCAATTTGCTTTGACTCTTCTGACATTTCATGCTCTTAAACAATCACCCCCTCACACCAACGGGCACAGACACACACAAACCATCCAGTCCTGAGAATAACAATAAGACAGAAAGAAAAGGAGAACAAATTGTACTAATATAAGGTACATATATAAGTACATACAGTGAGGGAAAAAAGTATTTGATCCCCTGCTGATTTTGTACGTTTGCCCACTGACAAAGAAATGATCAGTCTATAATTTTAATGGTAGATTTATTTGAACAGTGAGAGACAGAATAACAACAAGAAAATCCAGAAAAACGCATGTCAAAAATGTTATAAATTGATTTGCATTTTAATGAGGGAAATAAGTATTTGACCCCCTCTCAATCAGAAAGATTTCTGGCTCCCAGGTGTCTTTTATACAGGTGACGAGCTGAGATTAGGAGCACACTGTTAAAGGGAGTGCTCCTAATATCAGCTTGTTACCTGTATAAAAGACACCTGTCCACAGAAGCAATCAATCAGATTCCAAACTCTCCCCCATGGCCAAGACCAAAGAGCTCTCCAAGGATGTCAGGGACAAGATTGTAGACCTACACAAGTCTGGAATGGGCTACAAGACCATTGCCAAGCAGCTTGGTGAGAAGGTGACAACAGTTGGTGCGATTATTCGCAAATGGAAGAAACACAAAAGAACTGTCAATCTCCCTCGGCCTGGGGCTCCATGCAAGATCTCACCTTGTGGAGTTGCAGTGATCATGAGAACAGTGAGGAATCAGCCCAGAACTACACGGGACGATCTTGTCAATGATCTCAAGGCAGCTGGGACCATAGTCACCAAGAAAACAATTGGTAACACACTACGCCGTGAAGGACTGAAATCCTGCAGTGCCCGCAAGGTCTGCTGCTCAAGAAAGCACATATACATGCTCGTCTGAAGTTTGCCAATGAACATCTGCATGGTTCAGAGGACAACTGGGTTTAAGTGTTGTGGTCAGATGAGACCAAAATGGAGCTCTTTGGCATCAACTCAACTCGCCATGTTTGGAGGAGGAGGAATGCTGCCTATGACCCCAAGAACACCATCCCCACCGTCAAACATGTAGGTGGAAACATTATGCTTTGGGGGTGTTTTTCTGCTAAGGGGACAGGACAACTTCACCGCATCAAAAGGGACGATGGACGGGGCCATGTACCATCAAATCTTGGGTGAGAACCTCCTTCCCTCAGCCAGGGCATTGAAAATGGCTCGTGGATGGGTATTCCAGCATGACAATGACCCAAAACACACGGCCAAGGCAACAAAGGAGTGGCTCAAGAAGAAGCACATTAAGGTCCTGGAGTGGCCTAGCCAGTCTCCAGACCTTAATCCCATAGAAAATCTGTGGAGGGAGCTGAAGGTTCGAGTTGCCAAACGTCAGCCTCGAAACCTTAATGACTTGGAGAAGATCTGCAAAGAGGAGTGGGACAAAATCCCTCCTGAGATGTGTGCAAACCTGGTGGCCAACTACAAGAAACGTCTGACCTCTGTGATTGCCAACAAGGGTTTTTCCACCATGTACTAAGTCATGTTTTGCAGAGGGGTCAAATACTTATTTCCCTCATTAAAATGCAAATCAATTTATAACATTTTTGACATGCGTTTTTCTGGATTTTCTTGTCGTTATTCTGTCTCTCACTGTTCAAATAAATCTACCATTAAAATTATAGACTGATCATTTCTTTGTCAGTGGGCAAACGTACAAAATCAGCAGGGGATCAAATACTTTTTTCCCTCACTGTATGTACTTATATATGTACCTTATATTAGTACAATTTTTTCTCCTTTTCTTTCTGTCTTATTGTTATTCTCAGGACTGGATGGTTTGTGTGTGTCTGTGCCCGTTGGTGTGAGGGGGTGATTGTTTAAGAGCATGAAATGTCAGAAGAGTCAAAGCAAATTGATTGTGTGCTCTGTGCATTGGCCTGCACTGAATCGTTTTGCATTATCTTTTCACAGAAAGTGCATCTAAAGAGAGAAGACACTATATATGCATACATACTCATTATATATATATATATATATATATATACAGTGAGGGAAAAAAGTATTTGATCCCCTGCTGATTTTGTACGTTTGCCCACTGACAAAGAAATGATCCGTCTATAATTTTAATGGTAGATTTATTTGAACAGTGAGAGACAGAATAACAACAAAAAAATCCAGAAAAACGCATGTCAAAAATGTTATAAATTGATTTGCATTTTAATGAGGGAAATAAGTATTTGACCCCCTCTGCAAAACATGACTAAGTACTTGGTTTAAAAACCCTTGTTGGCAATCACAGAGGTCAGACATTTCTTGTAGTTGGCCACGAGGTCTGCACACATCTCAGGAGGGATTTTGTCCCACTCCTCTTTGCAGATCTTCTCCAAATCATTAAGGTTTCGAGGCTGACGTTTGGCAACTTGAACCTTCAGCTCCCTCCACAGATTTTCTATGGGATTAAGGTCTGGAGACTGGCTAGGTCACTCCAGGACCTTAATGTGCTTCTTCTTGAGCCACTCCTTTGTTGCCTTGGCCGTGTGTTTTGGGTCATTGTCATGCGGAATACCCATCCACGACCCATTTTCAATGCCCTGTCTTAGGGAAGGAGGTTTTCACCCAAGATTTGACAGTACACGGCCCCGTCCATCGTCCCTTTGATGCGGTGAAGTTGTCCTGTCCCCTTAGTAGAAAAAAACCCCCAAAGCATAATGTTTCCACCTCCATGTTTGACGGTGAGGATGGTGTTCCTGGGGTCATAGGCAGCATTCCTCCTCCTCCAAACACGGTGAGTTGAGTTGATGCCAAAGAGCTCCAGTTTGGTCTCATCTGACCTCAACACTTAAACCCAGTTGTCCTCTGAATCATTCAGATGTTCATTGGCAAACGTCAGACGGGCATGTATATGTGCTTTCTTGAGCAGCGGACCTTGCGCGTGCTGCAGGATTTCAGTCCTTCACGGCGTAGTGTGTTACCAATTGTTTTCTTGGTGACTATGGTCCCAGCTGCCTTGAGATCATTGACAAGATCGTCCCGTGTAGTTCTGGGCTGATTCCTCACTGTTCTCATGATCAATGCAACTCCACCAGGTGAGATCTTGCATGGAGCCCCAGGCCGAGGGAGATTGACAGTTCTTTTGTGCTTCTTCCATTTGCGAATAAATCGCACCAACTGTTGTCCCCTTCTCACCAAGCTGCTTGGCAATGGTCTTGTAGCCCATTCCAGACTTGTGTAGGTCTACAATCTTGTCCCTGACATCCTTGGAGAGCTCTTTGGTCTTGGCCATGGTGGAGAGTTTGGAATCTGATTGATTGATTGCTTCTGTGGACAGGTGTCTTTTATACAGGTAACAAACTGATATTAGGAGCACTCCCTTTAACAGTGTGCTCCTAATCTCAGCTCTTTACCTGTATAAAAGACACCTGGGAGCCAGAAATCTTTCTGATTGAGAGGGGGTCAAATACTTTTTTCCCTCATTAAAATGCAAATTAATTTATAAAATTTTTGACATGCGTTTTTCTGGATTTTTTTGTTGTTATTCTGTCTCTCAGTGTTCAAATACAACTACCATTAAAATTATAGACTGATCATTTCTTTGTCAGTGGGCAAACGTACAAAATCAGCAGGGGATCAAATACTTTTTTCCCCTCACTGTGTGTATATATATATATATATATATATATATATATATATATATATATATATATATATATATATATATATATATATATATGTATATATGTATATATGTGTGTGTGTGTGTGTGTGTGTGTGTGTGTGTATATATATAATATGTATGTATGCATGTATGTATCAGTTCTTACTTTTAAGCTATTAAAAGTAGCTTAAAAAGGGGGTGATTGTTTAAGACCATGAAAATGTCAGAACTATTAGCTTAATTTAAGTTTAGCGGTTGCCGGTGTGCAACCGATGCTATTCATTTCAAACAAAGCGAGGAAACACCTGGAATTTGGCGAAGCACCTGAAAGACGGTCCTATATTATGTTTGTTTGAGGCAGCTGGCACTGTAGCCGTGAAACCAGCTAATGTTATGCTCCATGCATGGTTTGCGATAGCCAGTTATTTGTTAACCACGCTAACGCATTGCACCTTAGCACTTGTTATTAGTCATTGTCAGACAGTGTTTGATAACTAAAATACCTCTCTCTCTTTTTGCCAGCATCAGCCAGAGGAAGATATCCTCCAGGAGTTTTTAATTTTATTTAAAAATTACATATATATTTTTCTTTTTCTTTTTTTAAACCACACCATGGTATCGACTTTGGTATCGAGTATCCTTCTCGTGTACTTTTGGTGGTATCGGTACCGACTACTAGATTTTTGGTATCGCGACATCCCTATGTACATAATATAGGCTAAAACTAACAAAGTGGGGTGGGGTCACCACAAAACAGCTTCAGTGTGCCTTCTACAAATCTCTGGAACTGTACTGGAGAGATTGAACACCATTCTATTGAAAGATATTACATTTGATGATGGTGGAGAATGTTGCTGTGTTTGGCAGAGGAATAGAGAGGAGAGTTTTTGGACCTTAAGACCCAAAAAGGAAACAAGGGATGGGCAATCTGCTTTAAGACCTATGCTGATTCTGAGTCTGCATTATTTACACCCAATGACAGTTGTGTACACTCACGTTTTGTAAAACCAGCTCAGGCTGGAATGAATTCACCTCAACACCAGCTAAACCACTTTTACCAGTTTAATGTTTCCACTAGGAGAACCAACGGCTGTCGCCTGTGGTATGTTTTCCTTTTCATTCCTGATCTCAATCTCTTTATCTCTCTTTCTTTCTTTCTCGCTTTTTCTCCTGTCTTCACAGCTGTGTAAAAACACAAGTGGCCAATCACCACAGTTTCTGCTACAGAAGTTCACCCTGTAATTTTGACATGTTGCTCAGACCACAACATCACCAATATGAGAGGGTTGAAATCCCAAGAGAACCAACTGAAATATGTTGCACTCTTACATGCCATGTACAAGACAAAAACTGGGAGCAACGGTACAAATATAGAACAGTTTATTTATTTTTTTCAAAAGATGAAAGTAAAAGATAATATACATATTACTATTTATCTTTAACATAAAATGAAAAGTGTCTGAATAATAATGACTGTATAGTTGACTAAAACAAGGAACTGCAAATTAAACAAAAGTTATAAACAAAAAATGGTATAATACTCCAATATAGCCAAAGCATTGATCGATCAATTCCTTGTAACCCTTAGCTATTAAATGTACAGGCAGGTCCATGAGTATTTGGATGGCGACAATTTTCATAATCTTGCCTCTGTACACCATCACAATGGATGTGAAATGAAGCAATCAAGATGTGACTTAAGTATAGACTAAGTTTTAACTTTCAGGTTTAGTTAATGCAAATTTTTTTTTTTTTTTTTTTTTTTTTTTTTTTTAAACTGTCGTTACATTTTCACAGGCTCAAAAGTAATTAGACAGTTGACTGATCAGCAGTTTCATGGCCAGGTGTGACCTGTGTCCTTATTATTTCATGACAAATTGAGGAGATAAAAGGTCTGGAGTTGATTCCAGATGTTGAAGTTGGTAGCTATTCATGGGAACTCTCAATATGTGGTCCAAAGAGGTTTCAATGCAAGTGGAAAAAAACAAAAACAGACCTATCAGAGACATAGCAGAAACTTTTGAGTGGCCAAATCAACAATTTGGTACATTATATATTTTTATTTATTTATTGAAGTTATTTTTTTTTTTAAAAGGAATGCACTGGTGAGCTCAGCAACACCAAAAGTTCTGGAAGGTCATGGAAGACCACTAAAGTGGATAATCACAGAATTCTTTCCTTTTTAAAGAAAAACCCCTTCACAACATCTACATAATTCAAGAACACTCTGGAGGAGGTAGGTGCATCATTGTCAAAGTCTACAATCAAGAGATGCCTTCATAAATGTAAATACAGACTGTTTACTTCAAGATGATAACCACTGGTAATACTCAAGAACAGAAAGGCCAGATTAGACTTTGCTAAAATGCTTGACCAGTTTTGATGGAAAATTAACTTGTAGCAGTTAAGAGTATGGAGAAGGAAAGGAAGGGCTCATGATCCAAAGCATAACCATATCATCTGTCAAACATTGGAGGCAGTTTTATGGCATGGGCATGTATGGTTGCCAGTGGAACTGGGTCACAGGTGTTTCTGATATGTGACTGAAGGACAGCGCTTCACAAGTAAAGATGGATAATGACCCAAAATGTACCACAAAAGCAACCCAAGAGCTTCCTTAAGGCAAAGAAATTAAATGTTTTTAAATGTCTGATGACCTCTGATGAGCATGTTTTTCCACTTACTGAAGACAAAACTGACGGCAGAACGACCCAAATACAAAGAGCAACTGAATGCGGCTGCAGTAAAGGCCTGGAAAAACATCAAGGGAGGAAACTCAGCATTTGATTATGTCCATTGGATCCAGACTTCAGGCAGTCATTGACTGCAAAAGATTTGCATCCAAGTATTGAAAATAATCCTAATATTTACGATTGTTATTTTGTCCAAATACTTTTGAGTCTGTGAAAATGGAGGGACTCCATAAACAAATGACTATAATTCCTAAATGGTTAATGCAATATGTGTGTTAAAACCCTTGAATTAAAGCTGAAAGGCTACACTTCAATCACATCTTGGTTGCTTCCTTTCAAATCCATTGTGATGGTATGCTAGGGCTGCACAATTAATTGAATATTTATCTCGATTACGATTTTGACTGCCCATGATTACATGAACATGATCGACTCCGATATTGACGTTTAAAATTTGGCCTACGCTCATAGAAAACTCCGCTGCATATCAAATCAAGCACTTCCTAAACTTACAGCCAGTAACCATAGAGTGGTGCAGGGATGACGTCATTTTGTATGCCAAAACCCGTAAACGAGTTAGCCTTTTAGCCCTTCCGGTTCCATTGTCCCGAAGTCAATGGGTTTTTGGTTAAAAACCTTAAATAAGGTCTGTGGTGAACACAAGCTCAAAATATTTCCACATTTTATTCTACGACAAAATACATCAGTAATACCCTACTTGTGATTTTTTTAAAGCTTTTACGTGTGTTGAAAAAGGTGGTTGTTTACAAGTTGCTAAATGGGACTACAGACGTTGTCGGAGACATTAAACGTCATCACGCCAAACAAGAAAAAACTTGCAGATAAATTGGTTCAGGTATGCTGTGCACAATTCCCAAAAAAAACTGTGGAAAAGTTGTCGGAAGCTTGGTGATGGTGATGAAGTCGAGCAACCGTGGTGTAGTTTGTTTATAACATACGGTTAGCTGTTTATTTCTGGCGATTGTATTTAGGCTTCAAAAGAGTTATGTTCATTTGTGAAAATTATCTTGGACAAAACGTGTTAGTATTGTAAACTATTGTTGATCACAGAACTTATTTTTTGCAATAATCCAAACGCCTGTGGGAAAACACTATTGGGTTTTTGTCGAGGGAATCAGTGGGATGCTAACTTCCGGGTTACGGGACAAAATGACGTCATCCTTGCACCACTCTGTTGGGTGATTTGGCTGCGTCTCTCCTCCTGTAAACACGGTTATTGCCTTTTCTGCATAGGCCTGAATTGTTTTCATTTGGTTGATGGCATATATATTTTTACTTATCCTCTATTTTGGGCACAATTTTATTTTGCTTCTACAAGATGATGCACTTTAAGGACCAGTCTAATTTGATGCAAAAATTTGTATATTAGCAGGAATGTAGCACAACATGGAGGTGAAAGCAGTGGTCGGTTTATTTAAATGTGAAAGTGCAATAAAATATGTTGTCTCTAAAATCAATGCATAATCATGATCTCAACATTGATCAAAATAATCATGATTACTATTTTGGCCATAATCGTGCAGCCCTATGGTGTACAGAGGCAAAACTACAAAAATGATGTCATTGTCCACCTGACTGTATCTGTGTGTATATTTGGAGAGACTCCAGGCATACTGGCGTGAGCTCAATGAAAACAGAATGTTACTATGAAAAAGAAAAGTGGAAAGGAAAACATTTTTCCTGTCTGTGCATTTAACTTTTTACCTATCCAACTTTAAGTGCTCTGTTTTATTACATGCAGATGGCTCAGCAACCAATAAAAGAAAAAAAGCTACTTCTCTCATGCTGAAACTCACTAGGAAGCAGAAGCTGCACGTTCACATGTGACTCATAGCACATACCCGGATGATTACAGAATACTCTCCACACAATATGTCTATTCATCTTGGGCAACGTATTAATGAATGAGTATTAAGAGTTTCAGTTTAGGACAGAGGTGCATTTTGGTAATGCTGAGCAGGCAAGAATGGACTTGTGTTCTTAGTCATAGCATTTCCACGAAACAGAGGACAGGACAGAGCCACAGAAACTGGAGAATGTGAATGCAAGAACATCATACACTAAGGACACATCATCGTTATTTATTTAAGCCCTCCAACACACAAACGAGTACTGGTGATGCACTAGGAGATGGAAAGCTTCTGTCCTTAATTTAAAGCATTCAGCTCTATCAGATTTGCATCTTATATAATTCATACAATATGCTTGCATGTTTGTTTACATTTATTTATATAATTCTTTTTTTGTAATATATTTTGTAGGTTTTCTGAGAATTTGATAATTAATTTTGACCTTTTTTTATTTATTTAAAAAAAAAAAAAAAAAAAAAACACTATAAAAATTTCTATAACAATTTGCAATATTCTTATGATACAGCAGGGTTCCGTAAAGGATTCTGTCAGCCATGTTCACTTATGAGTTTGTGTTTTGGAAAACAAAAAATAAAGAAAGAAAGAAAAAAGAAAAGCAACAATAGTTTATTTCCTTTCTCCCACCAAAAAGGCCAGAAACATGATATTTATTTAGCTCTCTTCATTGTAAGACCACACTAAAGTGCAACAGATCTTTGGGGGCATCTGAGGCATCACAAACCTGGCAAAAATGATCAAACATCAGTCATTGCTTAGCTTAAAAGAAATTTAAGATTTCAATAGGCTTTTCATTTCCAACTCGATCTAAAGAATATTCTCTTTCATCTAGAGAACATGTATAATATCTAGATGAAAAACTGTCTCTTGTACCTTAAACACATGACTGGTGGCTTAATTCAACCCAATGACATGATTGAACAAAATTAATATTTTCTAGGTGAACATGTTAACTCTTTGAGCAGAAATTAACAATAACCAGACTCAGGCTCAATATAAAGTATGTGATCATAAATTATGCTTTAATCATTCTACCCCAATAGAGAACAATTACTATTTGTACTGTAAAATTACATTCTTGCATTACCTTCTGTGATGTTTTCTTCTCAGAATAACAAAATAAGAGTAAGAGTACAGAGTAAGAGAGCCAAAAGGGTGTGAACTGACTATTGATCGCTGAGTGTTAGAATCATTGCCAAGCCTCTTCCCCCTCTCTTTAAAAAAAAGAAAAAAAAAAGAAAGAAGAAAAAAAAAAAAAAAAAAAAAACCTTTTCTAGGCCAAAATTATTGTCTCATGCTTTGTTGTCTTTGAACAGATACTGGATTCCACTTTTTCCTTTTAAGGATGTCCTGTTACAATCTATTCTGGTATATAAATTGTTTGAAATAATTTTCTTCCCACATGCAATGCACCTGAAGCATGGCTATATGTATTGACTGTCATTTTGAGCTGTTTGTCTAAAAAGAAAGAACGTTATTATGGGTATTTGTGTTAACATTTTCTTGCCTAGCCATAAAGAAGACAATTAATAAAAAAAGTTATTAGATGATCACATCTTTAAACATAAATCAACCAAGCAATGGAGCAATCCATAATACTAAGAAGAATAATGGTGAGCAGTAATGTAGGTCAGGTCCAGCATTTCCACTCCACTTAAGCCAATGCAAACTTATTTAACTGTGGAAATTTTTTCTCTGGAATAAATTTAGAAGAAGAAGAAGAAGAAGAAGAAGAAGAAGCTCTCTCAGGCATGGACTGGAATTAGAATTGGAACTGTATTAGAATTTAATGATCAGACAGTTACCCATTCACTACTGTTTTCCCAGTAGGTCTGTGCCTTCTGCAGCACCTTCTAATTATTTATCAACTGCATCTAAACAATGCTATTTCCCAGAAGTACAGTCCCTCGCTCCACCAGCAGACATCATATTCTTTCCACTGGCTCCATTATCTTTGCCTCACTGTTCCTGCAGCCCCGGTGTTTACTTCTCACACTGGCCTCTTTCACATGACAGGTTTTGTTGTGATGCTGCAGAAACTGCCCTGCTACCATTATTTATGCCCAACCAGGGACTCTGAAATTGGCAGGGATGCAAGAGGGCATCATTCAGTTGATTGCATGCCACTAGAAATGAGGAGAATCAGAAAGCTCTTATCCAAAGTCACAAACTCATGAGGAGCAGAGGAAGGCATAAAAATAGAATGAACATTTCATGGATATGGCCAATGATTCAAAAGCTGCCGTCTGCTACATTGCAAAAGTATTCACCCCCCTTGAATCAAATTTTGGAGGGTAAACCTCATGCCTCCATATGATACGATTTCAATTCTTAAAGCAACGATTTAATATTTTTTGATACCACTGATTCAGCTGCAATACAACAACATATGATTCCATTTAACAGCCTCTGATCAATATGCTTGCTATATTTACCACAAAGTCATCAAAGAGAAGACAACCCATAGGCCTTCTCAGAGGCGGAGTGAAAGATGGGCCTAATAGTTCATGCATTCGTCACCTCTAGATTAGATTACTGTAATGCCATACTGTCTGGATGTTCCAGTAGGAATATAAATAAGCTCCAATTAGTCCAGAATGCAGCTGCTAGAGTCCTAACTAGAACTAGAAGATACGACCATATCACACCGATATTATCCACACTGCATTGGCTCCCAGTAAAATCTCGCATTAATTATAAAATACTCTTATTAACCTATAAAGCACTAAACGGTCTCGCGCCACAATATCTAAGCGACCTTTTGGTTTTATATGATCCGCCACGCCTACTTAGATCAAAAGATGCAGGCTATCTGACGGTACCTCGAATAGTGAAGGCTACAGCAGGGGGAAGAGCTTTCTCTTATAGGGCCCCACAGTTATGGAACAGTCTTCCTATTAGTGTTCGGGACTCAGACACAGTCTCAGTGTTTAAGTCTAAGCTTAAAACGTATTTGTTTACTCAAGCCTACCCTGACTAGATTCTGTTCTACTTTCTCCCTCTCTCCTTTCGCCGAGCCCCACACGAATTTATGGAGATACTAGAGATCCTGATCCTTTCAGCCTCTGGATGGAGCTCAAATCTTCTTTAATTCCAGACTGCTGGGACTACGGCTGCTCTTAACACCATACAGACTTCATATAAATCCATAATGAACTTTTTCACAATATCTGTTGTTACCCAGATGAGGATGGGTTCCCTTCTGAGTCGGGTTCCTCTCAAGGTTTCTTCCTCTTAAAACATCTTAGGGAGTTTTTCCTTGCCACCGTCGCCACTCAGTGGCTTGCTCAGTTGGGATAAATTCACACCTTTAATATCTGTATACCGTGTTGATATTTCTGTAAAGCTGCTTTGAGACAATGTCTATTGTAAAAAGCGCTATACAAATAAAATTGAATTGAATTGAATTGAATTAATCAGATGGATCATACGGACATGACGGGTACGAATACAGATAATGAGAGGAGTCTGCGGATATGTGGGTGTGGGTGGGAAATGGTGACCACATTCAGGGGAATACGAATCCACCAGGGTAGAATGAGATGCAGAGGGAAAGGCCAACAGCAACCTTTGAACTGCAACATCAGATCAGACCAAGAGGGACCAAAAGCCAGGTCAAAAACCACAGTGCTGACGGACCCATCGTTGCTGAGGGAAGACAGATAGGTGAGGAAAAAGACCCTGTAGTGGAGAACAACCGGTCTTGTGAGCACCAATGAGACACACCCACTTGTCTTGAAAAAGAAGACCCAAGAAGAGCAAGGAAGGACATAATCAGATGGCCAAAGGCCAACAAGGCAACTGCATGGCAAAAACTGGATGCAGACCATAGCAAAATACTGGAGAGATCACTGCAAGGGGGTGTGGAGACTAGACTCATCCTGTTTGGAAAAATTCTCTACCAGGAGTGTAAAGTCAGGTTTGGCATAATTACCACCAAGAAAACCACTGCGGCAAAAAAAAAAAAAAAAAAAAAAAGGGAGGTGAGAGATTGAGCAATTGGTGCAACAGCGATGACAACTCCGAAGGTACTGCAGGAAGGCAAAACTGGATGAGAAAGAGTAACTACTTTTACATGGACAGCATTAATCTAATTATTAACCTTACTCTGATTAAGATAATGTGATTAAAGTGTTTACATGAGTCGCTTTTAGAATACTCCTGTCATGTTCCCGTTTTACATGTTTTAGAACATAATTAGATTAACAGCCCGCGTCATTACGTCACCGCGCCATGCCATCCGACGTCCCTCCAGAATTTCACGTATCATCATACAGTTGGTCTTCGTTATGGTACCGTATACAGTCTTGGGTGTTTTTATTAATTTTTTTTTACGAACGCTTTAAGTGCAGTTAATTATTTGTCATGCTATACGTTCAAATAGACAACTGCTTGAAGCCGTGGGTGTGTCCCAAATCGCGTAGTTACCGTCTATTTAGTAGCCGAGATACATGTATTTTTCCCCACTAGAGGCCTATAGTAGGTAAGTATGCGGTTTGGGACGCGGACAAACGCTCTTGTTCGCCGTAAAACGTGCGAGTGTGTGATCGTGTCCTGTCGCAAAATGCAGTGAAAACGGTCACACGACATTCATAATGTGATTAAGATGTTTACATGTCTGTAATACACGTCCATAATGCGACTAAAACAGGAGTACTCCACCTGTCTTAATTAGATTATTGCTTACTTCGATTATGACCTTAATTAGATTAAGGTAAGTTAAAATTGCTGTTTACATGGTAGTTTCTTAATCAAAGTATGGTCTTAATCGGATTAAGAGTGGATTATTGTTGTCCATGTAAACGCAGCTAATGTCTAAAAGCGCTGTGGAAGGATATCAAGCAGAGGCTTACCAGCCTGCGGAGGGCTGAGCACATCCGAAGGCAGAGGAAGAGGAAGGAGAAGGAATGAGCCAACTTCTACAAGAATCCAATCAAGCATGAGCCAAGAAAGCAAAGAGGGGGAAGCTAGAAACAACCAGTGAGGAGCTGGAAGAATACATCAGAAGGTAATACAGTGACCCAGCAAGGAATGAGCCATAAGGTTCAGCAGGGTACATGCCTCGTACAGTCCTACCCGTGTCCCAGTTTAAAATATTTCCCTCCAAGCTCAGCGAAGTCAGAGTGATTGTGTGTGTGTTAAAAAAAAAAAAAGGGGGGGGGGGGGGGGGGGGGGGGGCAGATCAACAGCAGCTCCAGGCCCCAATAGGATACCCTGCAAGCTCTATAAGAACTGCCCTGCAGTACTGAAGCTGCTGTGGACCCTCATGCAATCTACCTTGCAATGCATCCCATTGGATTGGCAAAGAGCATGGTCTGATGGTATAGCAAGGATTGACCAAAGTCAGCTTCCATGAAAGTACAAGGTGTGGTGCTACCACACTGTATCAGAAAATAATGTGGCCATAGAAGTTGTATGAAATCCCCTTATCCACAATAAGCAAGATGGATGGGAAAGCCAACTCTTTCATCTGAAACTAGCTGGGCTTGCTGCGATGCCTATCTGAAACTGGTCTCTTTGGAAAGAACATCTTATAGCTGCTGCAATCCATCAGCATGGGCTACAAGCAGGAGAAGACCAGGCTACTGTTGGAGCTGAGGGAGTCCACTGACCAGGCAGTGTGGAGTACAAATGTCGAGGTCCACACGGACCACAAGTGGAAAGCCCATGCTTAAGTCAATCTGGCAATTAGCAGGCAGCAGCACAAAGACATTAACAGCAGAGTTGAGATAGGAAGGACAGGTTTTGGGGGCGAGAAGCCCCACAGGTGTGGTCCAAGGCCAGCAAGAAAGAGAGGAAAGAACTGGTAGTGTCTGAGGTGACAAGGATGGAAGATGAGTGCTATAAGATCAAGGCTGTAGCACAGGGACAACAGTGGGGCTTGTGGGAATGCACTGCTGGCAGAAACATCATTATGTCGGACCTGTGGAAAATCCGACAGGCAAGGATTCATTTTCTTATCAGGGCAACATACAACACACTCCCCTGCCCACTGAACCTGCACCAGTGGTTTGGCCAGGAAGAATGCTACCCCCTCTATAGCAGTCCAAATGCAAGTTTCCAGCACATGTCTGGCTGCAAGATTGCACTCTCCCAAGTGTGCTACAGGTGGTGACACGATCAAGTCCTGAGCAGACTGGCCAAGGTGCTGGACGTAGACAGGTCATAAGCAGATGTTATCCTCCACCAGTGTGTCAGTACATTCAATTTGTCATAGAAGGTGGGGGTAACACAAGCACCATGCCAAGAGTTCAATCAAGGATAGTTCCTTTCACCCAGGACTGGAGAATGAGAGTTGATCTTGTCAGGAAGTTCCAGTTTCCTAGTGAGTTTACCAACACAAGTCTCCACCCTAATATAGTGATGTGGGCCAGTGGTGCCAGGACCATACTACTCATCAAGCTAACGGTTCCTTGGGAAGAAGGAATAGAAGCTGCCTTTAGAGGAAGAGGCTAAAGTACTCAGATCTTGTCGCTGAGTGTAGAAAGCCATGGATTTTTTGGAACATCAACTGTTCACCTCCTGAGGGATATGGGAGTAACTGCAGCAAACCAGAAGAAGCCCCTGAAAGACCTGGCTGAAAATGCAGAGAAAAGCCGCTTTTGGCTCCGAGTGAGGAGAAAGAAGTGTTGGGGTAGTAACATCTAACCCAAGGTCTAGTTGCTGCTCCGCCAGCAGGAGACATTCCAGGGATAAAGGAGCAAACATTGTTGAGTGGTGGTACCCAGCTGACGACCTTGCAGCTGACCTATGCCATATGGAACCAATGGCACCGAGCATGCATTACTGATGCCAGTGGGGCTTGTCATAGCCTTAGTCACTGGAAAGGTCTGTATGGCTCTGGTTCTGTTAGGCATGCATGCCTGAGTGGTATTAGGTATAACAGGAAAAAAACATATGGAACCAGTGGCACTGAGCTTGCATTAGGTCTGTATGGTTTTTTTTGTGTGTGTTAGGTATGGTGGCAAGGCTGAAGCAAGAGCGGTAATCCAATGGGCACTGGAGGAGGTCAACAGGCCATAGTGGGTCATCTACCTGTGTAACAAATTTGAATCTGGGGTAAGCCTACAGTTAATTCAAGAATTGTAATGACTATTTTAGGTATCAGAGTACGGGGCAAATCACTGTGCTAGCCTATTTATCTGTTTAAAAATATGAATTATTTTTACACACCAGTTATCTATCCTTTTTCAATAATAACTGATTTATTATCAATTATAATCAATAATTATTAATTTAATAAATACTTTACATGGCAAAATAATGAGATACTTGTTTGGCCAGTGATAAGGGAACGCACTGTTAAAATAGATATACATTAAGTGAAGGTCTATCAAAATGAACCCCAGTCAGTATTTGTCTGAGAAAGCAAATAAATGGGGAAAGGGTTGGGGTGAATGGGCAAAGACTACAACAGATAATCACTGTACATGCTTATTATACTTCTAAGTCAGTTTATGAGAGTTAGGCTACAGAGAGCTCTAGAGGTCGCAATCCATTTTAAATGGTGTCTGAGAAGACAGAAGCTGATGCAAAACTGGTAGCACTTACTTTCTGGCAAACCACAGCCATATTAAAATGTTATGTTGATTTGCCCAGTTTTTGCATTACGTCAAATTGATACGTTCCATATTTTATTCACCTCGTGGGCAGAAATAATGGAAGAGGTCGAATGTGAAATCAAAATAATTGGAAAAAGGCTCCAAGGGAAAGAGACCAAGTAAGTGGGAGATGAAGAGAGATATTCCCTGACAAAAATAACCTGCCTGTTACTGTATCATCTTATTTTTTACCATCTATTGTTAGTGTCTACCTCAGGTCCACAGTGGAAGGCTGTTGAATGACCGTCAGTATCAGTCCAGAACTGTTGTCTTTGTCTCTCTTATATAAAAAAAAAAAAAAAAAATTCAAAACCAACAATATTCCAATAACTAAATCCAATGTCCAAACAATGTGGTTCACTCACACACTGCAAGAATTTGACTTTCCCATGGTCTGTTTTTTTTTCCTCAATAAGTCTAATCTAATCTATTAAATCTAATAATAGTAGACATGCATATATTGAAAATTAAGATGTTTGAGAATGAAAGGAAAAATCCCTAGAGCACTTTCTTGTAATCATACCTGCTGTACAACCCCGATTCTGCAGGCATATTACCATGCTAAATTTGAAGGTAAGAAAGAATTGTGTTGTAATGAGTATCACACAATTCTTTCTTACTGACAAATTTTCAGTCTTTTGGCCTGTGGAGATATATTAGACATCATTTAAGTGACTAACCCAAAGTTTCACTTCAAAAGCCATCAACCAGTACTTTTAAGGGAGTGAAAAATCTCACATTTATATGTTGTCTCTTTTCTAGCCTGGGAAAGGCCACTTGGCTTTTCTTTTCTTTTCTTTTATATTATATGTTATTATTTATATTTATATTTTTATTTTATATTTTATTTTTTTTTATATACATCCGTCCAGGAGATGTTTGCAGAGATAAGGACGCCAAGAAACCGGACGGTGTGGATCTTCTCCACACACTCACCATTAATGAAGAGGGGGGCCAGCTCAGTGTTGTGTTTTCTGAAGTCTACAATAAGTTCCTTGGTTTTCTTGGTGTTTAGAGTCAGATTGTTCTTTGAACACCAGGCTGCCAAGTTTAGGACTTCCTCTCTGTAGGCTGCCTCCTCTCCTTTTGAGATAATTCCGACCACTATGGTGTCGTCAGCAAACTTGATGATAAGATTATTGTTGTAGACTGGTCTACAGTCATATGTGTAGAGACAGTACAGGAGGGGGCTCAACACACAGCCCTGTGGAGAACCTGTGCTCAACGTGCGAGTGGAGGAGAGGTGGGGTCTGAGTCTCACTGTCTGGGACCGGTTGGTGAGAAAGTCCTTTACCCAGGCACACGTGAGGCGGGGGAGGCCAAGGGTGACCAATTTGGTGACCAGAATGTCCGGAATTATTGTATTAAAAGCCGAACTGTAATCCACAAAAAGCATCCGAACGTAGCTCTGTTGCTGCTCTAGATGTCTCAACACATAGTGGACAGCTACGGCGATAGCATCCTCTGTGGATCTGTTTGCACGATAAGCAAATTGAAAAGGATCGAAATCTGGGGGGAGGTAGTCCTTGATGTGCTGAAGAACCAATCTCTCAAAGCACTTCATGATAACTGGAGTGAGGGCTACAGGACGATAATCATTCAGGCTAGTGGTGGGCGACTTCTTTGGCACTGGGATGATTATGGCTGATTTTAGGCAGGCCGGGATGACTGCTTGGGCCAGGGAGAGATTGAAAATTCTGGTAAAGATGTGGGCAAGCTGGTGGGCACATGATCTGAGCACGTTACCAGGTACACCGTCTGGGCCAGCAGCCTTCCTGGGGTTCACTGCCAGAAACATCCGTCTAACATCGTGTTCCCTCACAGGAAGTAGAGTGGTGCAGGAACCAGAAGGGGATGGAGGCAGGGCTGGACTGGTACGGGGGCCAGATGAGGGTGGAGGTGGGGCTGTCGCAGATGAGTGCTGTTGTTGTGATGTTTCAAAGCGAGCAAAGAAGCAATTTAGCTCTTCTGCCAGAATCGCACTCAGGTCTCCTGTTGTCACCTCATGGCCTCTGTAGTTCGTGATGTTCTGTATGCCCTGCCACACCTCCCGTTTATTTTTGCTGGACAGGTGGGACTCTATGCTCCTCTTATAGGCCGCCTTAGCTTCCTTAATACCACCTTTCAGGTTGGCACAGGCAGCTCTGTACAGAGCTCTATTACCAGACCTGAAGGCAGCGTCGCGGGCTTTGAGTAGTGTGCGGACCTGTTTGGTCATCCATGGTTTCTGGTTTTGGAAAACCCGGATGTTTTTTCCCCACAGTCACATTTCCGATACAGAACTTGATGTAGTCCAGTACCGTTCCTATTAATGTTTCTAGCTCTTGATGTTCAAACAAATCCCAGTCTGTCTGTTCGAAGCAGTCCTGTAGTTTGCAGAATGCATCATCAGGCCAGGTGGTAACAGTCTTTATAGTGGTCTTGACACTGCGCCTGAGGGGGGTGTAGGCAGGGGAGAGCAGGAGGGAGAGATGGTCTGATTGGCCGAGGTGGGGGAGAGGTATGGCTCTATACGTGTGCTTAATGTTGGAGTAAACATGATCCAGAGTGTTCGCCCCTTTAGTAAAACACTTAACATGTTGATAGAATTTCGGGAGTACAGTCTTCAAGTTCGCCTTATTAAAGTCTCCTGCAATTATGTGAACACCGTCGGGGTAAGCCCGCTGCTGTTCGTTTATGGTGTTCAACAGGAGAGAGAGCGCCGTGTTCACATTGGCGTCGGGTGGAATATACACAGCCGTGATAATCACTACTGTTAGCTCTCTCGGTAGAAAAAAGGGCCGACATCTTACAGACATGTACTCGAGGTCAGGGGAACAATGTTTGTCTATCATTGTTCCGTTGTTACACCAATTCTCATGCACATACATACAGAGAGCCCCCCCCCCCCCCCCCCCCCGCTCTTACTGGAGTCCTCAGTCCTGTCCCAGCGAAGCATAGTACGACCTGCTAGCTGCATGCTAGCATCTGGGATTCTTGGATGAAGCCAGGTTTCAGTAATAATCAAAACACAGCAGTCACGAACGTAGCGATTTCCAGCTAGTTGTAATTCCAAGTTGTCGATTTTATTCACTAGGGATCTGGCATTGGAGAGAAATAGGCTCGGTAAAGGTGGCTTGTGTGGTTGTTTTCTTAGCCTTAGCATAATACCGGACCTGCATCCCCGCTTTTGCTTCCTCTCCCTCCTCCGTCTGCGCCGCCTTCTGGACCCGACAACAATCCACGGAGAGCCCGGCAATCTCGCTATGTCGTCTGGGATGTTGTGCGTGTGATGAAACATTCTCGTAATAGGTATGCGGTGTTGGTCCC
Source organism: Ictalurus punctatus (assembly GCF_001660625.3). Classification (NCBI taxonomy): domain Eukaryota; kingdom Metazoa; phylum Chordata; class Actinopteri; order Siluriformes; family Ictaluridae; genus Ictalurus; species Ictalurus punctatus. The sequence continues at coordinate 22,044,338 of NC_071284.1, forward strand.
CAATATCCATAAGGTTCTGACTTGTATAGCGGATGTTCATGGAACCGATAATGCTCAAACAAGTAACAAAGAAATAATACAAAAACAATGAAAGACCGCACTGGAAAGGAGAGCCGTGAGCCGCAGCAACTGTGTGCGCCGCCATCTTGGAGCTCTTTAAACTGACTCCTGAAACTCCATGACGACATCACGGAGCTGGTGGATGTTAGAGACCTTGTGCTTCTCAACCTTCCGTTTGAGGATGCCCCACAGATGCTCAATAGGGTTTAGGTCTGGAGAGATGCTTGGCCAGTCCATCACCTTCACCCTCAGCTTCTTTAGCAAGGCAGTGGTCATCTTGGAGGTCTGTTTGGGGTCGTTATCATGCTGGAATACTGCATACTGATCATGATCTGCTTCAGTACGTCACAGTACATGTTGGGATTCATTGTTCCCTCAACGAATAGCTGTATGAGTGCTGCCAGTATTGCTGCAGAGGTTGAAGGGGTGGGGGGTCAGCCTGTCAGTGCTCAGACCATACGCCGCACACTGCATCAAATTGGTCTGCATGGCTGTCGTCCAAGAAGGAAGCCTCTTCTAAAGATGATGCACAAGAAAGCTGGCATACAGTTTGCTGAAGACAAGTAGACTAAGGACATGGATTATGAGACCAAGATAATCTTATTTGGTTCAGATGGTGTCAAGCGTGTTTGGCGGCAACCAGGTGAGGAGTACAAAGACAGGTGTGTCTTGCCTACAGTCAAGCATGGTGGTGGGAGTGTCATGGTCTGGGGCTGCATGAGTGCTGCTGGCACTGGGGAGCCACAGCTCATTGAGGGAACCATGAATGCCAACATGTACTGTGACATACTGAAGCAGAGCATGATCCCCTCCCTTCAGCGACTGGGCCACAGGGCAGTATTCCAACATGATAATGACCCCAAACACACCTCCAAGATGACCACTGCATTGCGAAAGAAGCTGAGGGTGAAGGTGATGGACTAAACCCTATTGAGCATCTGTGGGGCATCCTCAAACGGAAGGTGGAGGAGCACAAGGTCTCTAACATCCACCAGCTCCGTGATGTCGTCATGGAGGAGTGGAACAGGACTCCAGTGGCAACCTGTTAAGCTCTGGTGAACTACATGCCCAAGAGGGTTAAGGCAGTGCTGGAAAATAATGGTGGCCATACAAAATATTGACAGTTTGGGCCCAATTTGGACATTTTCATTTAGGGGTGTACTCACTTTTGTTGCCAGCGGTTTAGACATAAATGGCTGTGTGTTGAGTTATTTTGAGGGGATAGCAAATTTACACTGTTACGCAAGCTGTACACTCACTACTTTACATTGTAGCAAAGTGTCATTTCTTTAGTGTTGTCACATGAAAAGATATAATCAAATATTTACAAAAATGTGAGGGGTGTACTCACTTTTGTGAGATACTGTATATACATACATACACACATATATACATACACACACTAATATATATACATACACACACATATATATATATATATAATATTACTGTTATCTGTTGTTCCTGGGACTGCATCTAGGTGCAAAAACTTGATCAAAAATCAAGTTCTTTGTGTAAATGGATTTGGGGTTTAAAAAATAAAATTAACATCCAAAAATGCCCCAAGTCACCTAACAGGCTATTGGGGTTCATCAATACTTAAACTGACTCCTTGAATTTTTTTATAGTATCAAGTCAAGTAAAATTTTACTTATAAAGCACATTTAAAGACAACAGCAGTTGATCCAAAGTGCTATACAAACATTAAAATAAATCACATTCAAAGACAACGAATAAAAAATAAGTTTTAAGAGTAGATTTAAAAATAGCTGACCTCACGTGAAAAGGGAGACTGTTCCAAAGTTTGGGACCAACCACAGAAAAGGCTCGATCACCCTTTGTCTTAGTACAACAATGGGGGACAGATAAAAAGAAGTTGATTACATGCTCTCAATGCTCTAATAGGAAAGTAAAGCTGAAGGTCAGTGATGTACTGTGGAGAAGAACCAGAAAGAGCTTAGTATACATAAATTAGAATTTTAAAATAAATTCTAAACTTGATGGGAAACCAGTGAAGAGATGGCAGAATAGGGGAAATATGATCCCTCCTTTTGGTCCCTGTTAAAAATATAGCTGCTGCATTTTGAACAAGTTGCAGAGGAGATCAGGCAGATTGAGGAAGGCCAACATACAAAGAATTACAATAGTCCAAAAGTGATGTAACAAGAGCATGAATCACAGTTTCTAGGTCTTTTCTAGAGATAAACTGTTTTAACTTTGCAATTGATCTTAAATGAAAGAAGCTTCCCTTAACAGCAGCACTGTTTTGCTTATCAAAGTGCAAGTTTCAGTAAAAAAAAACTCAGATTTTTGACATATTTGTTAACAGAGAGCAGATCTAACTGGGTTTCAAGAACAAGAGAAAGGAGTAGGGGAGCCCAAAATAAAACAATTGTTAGCCATCCAACATTTAATGTCCTCAAGATATTTTAAAAAAAGGACCCAAAAGGATTGATGCCATTTGACCAAACTGGCAAATATAATTGGTATCAGCATAGCAGTGAAAGGAAATATTTCTGAAAAATAGAACCCAGGAGAAGTATATAAAAGGAAAACAGAGGACCTAATATGGAGCCATGAGGAACACCACACGATAAGGGGGCCGATGAAGAGAAATTCCCTAGGTTTAGTGCGAAAGTCCTATCTTTGAGATAAGATTCAAACCACTGCAAAGCCAAACCCTTGATACCAACCACAGACTCTAAGCGATTTAAAAGAATACTATTGTCGATAGTATCAAAGGCAGCACTATAATCCAATAAGACCAACATAGCACAAGTGCCAGAGTCAAGTGATATTAAAATATCATTAGTAACGTTTAACAGGGAAGATTCAGTCCTGTGTAAAGATCTAAAACCAGACTGGAACTTGTCTAAAATCTAAAAAAAATTCAAATGAGAATATAACCGTGCATAAAACAACTTTTTCTAGCACCTTCGATATAAGGCAATTTGGAAATAGGCCTATAGTTGTTGTGCAAAGTTAGATCAAGATAAGGTTTTTTTAAGCAAAGGCTGCACAATTTGCGCATGTTTGAGACTGGCTGGTACAACTCCAGTTGCTAAAAGAGCTATTAATAATGGTTGTCACAACGGGACTGACAGTTTCAAAAAACTCTTCAAAAGATGTGCACGAAGAATGTCCACCATACAGCTTGAACACTTCATCTGTGAGATTTAATCAGAAAGCTGGGCTGAGGAGACTGGTTGAAAGTTAGTTAAATACCTGAGCAGAGATGAATCCTCCAGAAGATCAAATCTTGAAGGCACAATAGAAGAATTGATCCTTGTCCTTGTTCTACTAATAGATCAAAGTCCTCAATCAGTATACATTTTTTAATGCACTGAGAGTGCATGCTGTAGCAGCATGGCACTATGGCATCACTTCAAATTTAAACTGCCACAGCCCCGGAACTGTGACAGAATTTAAAAGGCTACAACCACTTGGATATATAATTGATATATATTATATATTTGTATGTTTGCAGGCAGGCTGTTTGAAATTTCATTGGATTAACAATGTTTTACTAAAACAGTGAATGAAAACAGAATGCTCCACCCAAGAGTAGAGCCATGTGTGAAATGAAAAGCAGAGCAGTTGCTATCTGCCCACATTACTCGCTTCTGGTGTAAAAACTTCATACGCAATTGCCCACCTGCATGACCCACAACTTTTTTCAGTCCCCATGAACATCTCCAACTGAACAACTCCAAAATGCAAAAGTTGATTAAAAGAAGTGTCAGATTTTGTACTGTACAAGTTAGAACCTTAACATCAAAACATGTAATATATACACACATTATAATATTTTGACTGATTTATTCAATAATATTATTCAGTTTGGATTTACATCTTGTGCATAGGCAGCTCAATGAGCAGTAGGCAGTGACAGGCAATAGAAGGTATTTGTGTAATGAATCCGCAATAGGTAATGCCAGAAGAGTGAGTGCATCTCATTTGGGAAATATATTTTGCTTTTTTCTTCACATCATATGCAGCTCTTCCTCAAATCATCAGAGTGCACCTGCAAGAACACTATTTTCACTTTATACCCTTGAGTTTTGTAAACTGTAATATGTTCATTAGTTTTTTCCACCCAACACCCACGTAACAAATTTCACTCTCAGTGCAACATCATGGCTCATCTGTCCTGACACATTGGTGCTCACGGAGTTGGTGCTTATTGAAACAAAATGTCTGCCTCAGAGTCAATGTCTCTGCCCACTCTTTGTGCCACATTCATTTAGCATCCATGTCTTCCTCTGTCGGATGGCATCATTCTCTCCAGTGCACTGCTCTGGTCCCTGAAGGTCAGCCACATGATGTCATTAAAATCAGTGAGACTGCATTAGTGGGCAAAGCAGGGTGCTTCCAGACAAACCATTTTGGAGATTAACAAAAGAATGCCATGCTTTCATTCTTCCATGACATTGTCATCTGCTAAAGAGAGAGGCTAGAGATAACATGCAAACATGCAGAAGGGGCTAAAAGAGACATAGCATCTTTCAAATTCAAAGCTTGGCAATAATTATTCCATAGCATGTAATTAGTCATATAGTGTATACGCAAAACATCAAAAGACCACACATATGTGTAAACCATCATAATACGTCTACATAATCATCTGGTTGAATGTGAATCTGAATCATTTGTGGTAACAATGCAAAGTTCTCAAAAATAATTGCCGTCTAGTGCTTGGTCAGAAGGTGCAAAAAAGCTAATTAAGCACGAGTAGAGAAAGACAAGTCAGCCCCAAGGGTAGGGGAGAAAACGTGGCTACAGCTAAAGCACCACTGCTTCACTACACATGCCCTTAACCATCCTCATTCTCAAGATGTGCATATACATAGAGATGCCAATGAAGCCATGGGGGCTCACACAGATATTCTAAATAAAAATGAATAGAATATGGCTTCACTGCTCAGATAATATGATCGTTTGATTTCCATTAAAAATCTAAACAATCTTCCAGATATTTAGTCAAGACAAAAATTGTGACAAGTGTTGCACTGAACATGATGGACACTGTTCTCTATGTCTAATTCAGCATTATGTAAAGCAAAATGTAAACATCATGATTGAGGTTTTACCTCAGAAATTCTTAAAACTGGTAGTGGTGTATAAAAAAAACAAGTAAAACATACTAAATTAAGATGTTACCAAAGTGTGATTTACGTCACATCAGAGGAGCCAAAAACAATACGTTATTTCTTGATGGAGAAAAGCTGAGAGACAGAATAGGGGCACATTTATGTAGACACTGCTGCATTTTGATGGTTACATTATTCATCACACCCATATGCGTGCCTTCCCCAAATGGTTGCTTCAAGGTTTAAAGCACAATTGTATAGAATGTCTCTGTATGCTGTAGCATTAAGATTTCCTTTCATTGAAACTAAGGGGCCAAACATATTCCAGCATGGCAATGCCCCTGCACACAAAGCAAGGTCCATAAAGTCCAAAAAATGGTTTGCCAAGGTTGAACTGGAATAATGAGTGGCCTGCACAGAACCCTGAACCTCAACCCCACTGAACATCTTTGGGATAAATAGGAATGCTGACTGTTCCCCAGTCCTCCTCGCCCAAAATCACTGCCTGACCTCACAAATGCTCTTGTGGCTGAATAGGCAAATCCCCACCGCCATGCTCCAAAATCTAGTAGAAAGCCTTCCCAGCTGAGTGCAGGTTATTGTAACAGCAAAGTGGGGGCCTAAATCTGGAATGGGACATTCAAAAAGCACATAAGGGTGTGATTGGTCATGTGTCCGCGTACTCTTGGCCATACAATGTATTTTGAGTTGTGGTTAACCCAAAGTAGTAAGGGATCATCTGAAATAGCAGTAGTAGTGGTGTACAAATGATTTACATATTAAACTGACAAAACTGATATCCAACTTAGAGTAGTTTAGGAACACAGTACCACTTACTGCTTAGATTTCTGCAAAGTCTTAGAACATGTAACATTCTTTTTTCCATCAAGTGTTTTTCATTCAGTGTATTCAATTCATTTTGCACAGTGAGGCTACAACCAAGTGTTGATTTAAATAGCAGCTCCATTAAATGCCTGTTGACACAATCGGACTGCCAGGGAAATGATCCAAGTTCATGTGGCACTGCTTAGCCACTGACAAACTACAAGAGAAAGAAAATGGAGAGGAAACACCTCTGACTGACAGAATGGAAGAGGTTATAGAGAGGGGGTGGATTCATTTACTCTAGCTTAACTAAACACTGGGGAGGTGCGCACAATGGACCTAAAGCTTAAAAACTTTTTGTTTACTTAAAGGAATGTGCTTTTTATACCAGTGATGGGCATGTTTTGTTTTCTTGTTTCTCAAGCTCAATCTTTTTTTCCCCTGCTTTCACTCTCATTTCTATAATGATGCAACCTTAAAAAAGAAACAGGGAAAGGGGGCATGAGCACTGAATATAGTAATGAATTCTTACAGCTTCTTCCCAGTGATGAAAATATTAAATCTTCCCTCTTCAATGTAGCGAATGATGGGGCTCTCTCTCTCTCGCTCTGATTTCTTTTCTCATCTCACTCTTCACTGAAGGCTTATACATGACAGTATCTGCCAGAGAAATCCATATAATTTGGCTGAATTTTGGTTAATTGAGGTGTTCCTTCTGCATAATGTACTTTCTTGTGCACATAATGGGGTTAGCACTTGACCCCCCTCCAGCAACAAGAGTGCACAACCCTTTGTGCAATGATTCAGCCTGGTACACTCAATATATCTGACTGAAGCAGATCTGAACTGCATGGCAAAAGCATCCATTCATATGTGGAGAGAATATCCAACTGCTATGGAATATACACACAGACACAAACAGTTCACTGAGGAAAAAAAATTGAGTCCTATCTAGTATTAATATGGTGTTCCTAATAAGTTGGCCACTGAATGTATGTGTGGGTATATGCATTGTATTACTTTTTTGAAAATGTGTTGCTTCCTGTCACTGAATCATTCCACAAAGCTGCAGAATGGAAAGCAGGACACCTTATGTACTCAGTAAAAGTGAACATATGAGTGAAAACAGTCTGGTAAATGGTCTGCACTTATGTAGCGCTTTTTTAACCTTAGCGGTTACAAAGCGCTTTACACAGTGTCTCATTCACCCATTCACACACACACCCACACACACACCCACCCCAATGGTAGCAGACTACAATAGTCTGTAACTAGGCTGTTTTAACACGACTTTATCCATTTATGCTACTGTTTTATAAGGGGATTTTTTTTTTGTTGAAACCCACAGCACCCACTGAAACTTCACTATGGACTGTAACCCTACTGTTTCAGAATTCTTAAGAAAGACAGCTTCACATTAATTGTATGCAGATCTATACTAATGTCAACATTTCAAATTAACGGCACAAAAATAAAAATTGTGACTATGCTTGCAAATTCCATTTTATTGCGCAACAAACTGTTTGCTTTTCATTTGATCAAAAGCAGCATGCCTTTCTGTGAGGTCAGTGTCAAAACCCTAGAGGGCTATAGTTTATATTTTTTACACGTAATCTGCAGTTAAATAGCATATGGCAGGAAACAACACTCATACAAAAGAACAATGCTATTCATCAGTAACTAAACAGCACCTGCAGTACACACATACAAGCACAGTAACTTAGCGATAATGCCACCAAAATGGTAGCTCATCAAGAGAACATATCATAAATGTTGTGACTGTGTTTGTCCCACATCACACAGACAGATTTGATGAATCGCTATGCTAAGTGTAGGCTCTCAATGGCAAAGGGGGCTCAGGGGTGATGGATTTTCTGGCCTATATGTTTGAAAAGCAGCTTTGGGTGTCAGGCTTCCCCTGATACCTATTCACTAATAATCAATTTCCTATCTGGCACCAAGTAGCCTACCTAATGCATCTTCACCTCACTCCTAAAAGAGCTTTCAAACCTGGAGAGAGACACAGAGAAAGACACAGAGAGCGACACACAGAGAGAGAGAAGTAGAAAGCGAGAAAAGCTCTGGGTTTTATGTATGAATGTATTAAACATAGCCAGGAAATTTTGAGGTCAATACTGGCTAGTAAAGCTTATATGTGGCAACTTTATTGTGATTAAGATATAACTCCCAACTCCAGATGAAACATGCCTTAAATGCCTGAAGCACACACCCCTCTGTGACAATAACCGAAAGCACATGTAGGTAGCTGTGGTCAGATCCAGTATTAATAACGGTCAGCAGTTATAGCAGTAATGCCTTATTGGATGGCCTCCACTTGCTTCCCACTATGCAGTTCACACGAATGTATAATTAATAGTAGTGAGAGAGAACCTTAATCCCAATTCATTCTCATAATGCAGTGAGCAACCTCTCTTTTGTATATTTAAATAGAAACATCTGGATGCATTGTGTACAACATGCAAGATCTGCACACTAGTTAGTCACTGATTCCAATAGCACACTGCCAAAATAAGGAAACCTCCTAATTACTGAAGACCAGAAGGACATCAAATGTCAGTAGAAAAAAAATAAATGACAACAGTGCACTGTTTCTTCAGACAAGCATTACAGTGTACCTGCTTTGTTAGTCAGTGAACAGCAAAGACAACTGTCTGGTACCAAGCCATCTTTACCTAATAGTACTGGCATAAAAAGTAGCTTTAATGGACACCACAGGAAGCTAAAAAGAACTTGGGCAATTGTAAAAACATATATGAACCAAGCCAGTTCCTATTAGATGTGAACCGTGATATGCAGGCAGCAGAAAAGCTCTGAAGGGGTTTGATCATGCTAGACTGGAGCAGGCATACTGCTACACAGCACCAGATAATAGCAACAACTGAGAATGGCATGATCGGTGGGCCCTCCTATTACACGAGTGGAATAAGGGATCTTTCCAAGTCACAACACAAAGATCAAAGAAGGAGGTATATTGAAAGGCAGGGAGAGCAAGCATTGAACATGTGAAATCTGTGTACCTCCAACAGATAAACACATCTGGCACTCTGTATGCACGCGTGCATGTGCACACTGGGTCTGACATTTTTCCAGGAGAAGTTGATGCAAAGTGATTACAATCATTGATGGTCCCAGAAATCTCACACAGTCAGTACGTTTACATGGACAACAATAATCCAATTTTAACACTGCTTAAGACAATACTCTGATTAAGAAACTACCATGTAAACAGCGATTTCTGATGACCTTAATCCGGTTAAAGTCATACTCGAAGTAAACACAAATTGAATTAAGACATGGAGTATTCCTTTTTTAGCCGCATTATCGACGTGCATTGCAGTCATGTAAACACCTTAATCACACTAACGTCGTGTGGGAGTTTTCTCCGCATTTTGCGACAGAACATGTACACACACGGCAGTGCTCAACCGTTTGACAGCAAACAAGAGAACACGGCAGCGTCCGAATCCACGTACTTACCTACTATATAGTAGGTGAAATACATGTATTTCAGCTACTATATAGAAGGTAAGTATGCGGTTTTGGACGCAGCCCATGGCTTCAAGCAGTCGTATATTAGCACATATAGCATGACAAATAATTAACTGTATTTGAAGCTTCGTAAAATAAAAAAATGAAACACCCAAAATTGTATACGGTACCATAACGGAGACGAACTGTATGTTGATACGTGAAATTCTGGAGGAAACGTTGGATGGCGTGGCGTGGGGACGTAATGACGTGTGCCATTAATCGATCTATGTCCTATAACATGTAAAACCGGAACATGAAAGGAATATTCTAAAAGCAACTCATGTAAACACCTTAACCACAATATTGTCTTGTTCAGAATAAGGTCAATAATTAGATTACTGCTGTCTATGAAACCTAGTGATTGATGATTTTAATTGGATCACCAAAGATGACAAAGAATCAAGAACCTATTTATCATAAATCTAAGAAACGCATTTAAAAAAAAAAAAAAATGTGGCCATATGTGGCATGTCAATTGCAGTTCATAAGCTATAATGTGCGTGCGCACGCACACAAACACACTTCAAGGAAGGAATTACAAAACAAAAATATAGCTGCGAGCAGTGATGGGCCCAAGCACTATGCTGCCATCGCCACCCGGAGAGTGCATGGGGAAAGAAAAAAAATTAATGCACAGTGAAGCAGGTTCTGTAGAGTAACTGATGTGTTCGATTAACTTGATGTCCAAGGATTTACAACAGCTTCTAAGTCCAAACATACAGCTCATATTTGGTGATATAATACATTAAGATGATAAGAGATATATGCTGTTACCCTTATTAACCATTAATTAATTGAAGTGAAGTAACGTGCCTTTTGATGGAGAAGAATCTGGGCTCAGCCCTGGATAATTAACAATCCAGCTAACACCCCTGTTGCCACCTTCTGCCTACATTCTTGACCCCTCCACACACGCCGGTCAGCACACTACAAATCCGAAAAGCTTCCCAGTATCTCCATGGTGACAAACACTAGCCAAACAGATGGTCTTAGTGTGTTCAGCAGCAATTAAAGATGGAGAGAGTGTGAGTGAGGTGGGGGAGAGAAAGAGAGAGAGAGAGAGAGAGAGAGAGAGAGAGAGAGAGAGAGAGAGAGAGAGAGAGAGAGAGAGAGAAAAAGAGAGGGGGGTGTAGTGCAAGAACAAGGGATGTAAGGGAAAAAGTGGGTCAGGATCAGGGGGAGTGGGGCAGGGTAAATGAGGCTTACTCTGCCATAATGCTCTCGTCTTCATGTGTACACATATACACACACACACACACACACACACACACACACACGTGTATACACACACACACCTGTGCATTAAATGTTCATCTCATAGATTTGCATTGCCAAAGCAAGTACAAAGGAAGGGTTGTATAATCCAGGAGAATAAAATAAAAAGACAAAAAATAAAATAAAATTCCAATAGATTAAAATAAAATTTAAAAATTGTGCAAACAATGTACATAAATTAAGTACATATACAAATATAAAGGCACTATATACAGAACAACTGAAAAAGGATAGAGTACAATTACAGAATAAAAGTGAATTTACTAATAAAAGGTTACAAAATATAAAACAATAATAGTAGAACTACCAAGAATAACAATCATAAAAGTTACAAGAGACTCATTGTGGCAGGACGAGACATATTGTTCTGCTAATATACAGCAGTCTTTATGTTCTCCTAGCAGGAGGGGGTGTTTAACAGTTTAATAGACTGTCAAATGTTTGGTGTGCACGTGCTCAGTTTTGGGGTAAAAATTATGCTGATTACTGCAAACCCTGTTCAATCAAATCAACACTTAAATATAACTTTTTCAACAGCATGAAGTTGGTTAAAAGATCTTATCCAGTAACACACTATGCCAAAATTGAGAGAAATTCCAGAAATGATTAGGAATACGGTGATTGAAATACATCAGTCTGGGAAGGGTGACAAAGCTATTTCAAAGGCTCTGGGACTCCAATGGACCACAGTGAGCGCCATTATCTCCAAATGGAAAAACTCGGCACAACCTAGTGAAGGTTCCCAGAAGTGGCCGACCTTCCAAAATTCCTCCAAGAACACAGCAACTACTCATCCAGCAAGTCACAAAAGGGATAAGGACATCATCATAGGACTTACAGGCCTCTCTTGCACCAATAAAAGGTTAATGACTCCACTATCAGAAAGACTCTGGGCAAAAATGGCATCCATAGAAGAGTGGCAAGGCAAAAACCTCTGAATTTTGCCAAAACACACCTTTATGAGCCTCAAACATTTTGGGAGAATGTTCTGTGGATCAAGGAATCAAAAGTGAAGACAGGGGTCCCGTTACATCTGACGTAAAACAAACACGAAATTCCAGAAAAAGAACATCATACCTACGGTCAAGCATGGTGGTAGCAGAGTGATGGTGTGGGGATGCTTTGCTGCTTCAGGGCCTGTGCAACTTGCAATAATTGAGGGAAACATGAATTCTGCTCTCTACCTGAAAATCCTAAAGGAGAATGTCTGGTCTTCATTCCATAAGTTGAAGCTCAAGTTCAACTGAATTATGCAGCAAGACAACGATCCAAAGCACAGGAGTGAATCCTAGTCTTAGAAGTAAGTGAAAGACCGATCTCCTCTTATCGGAAGCATTGGGTTGCAGTTATTGCTGCTAAAGGTGGCACAAACAGATTCTACGTTTTTTTTTAGGTGTTGGATAACATTTTTGCTTCATTAAAATAAATAAACAAACAAACAAACTGTATTGTGTGTTTACACAGGTTGCCTTTGTTAAGTTGTATTTCATTTGAAAATCTAAAACTATTTAAAATGAGATACACAAAAACAGTAGAAATCAGGGTAATCAACTCAAATACTGTAAGTATTCAATTAAGGAGGAACTGATACTGAACTTTGTAACATGGCATTAATTTGATTTTAAATGGTTTTAAATTTCCCAAAATGTGTTGAGCAGTGGTGGCAGATACAACTTTTTAAATAAAATCAGACTTGTATGTATGTTTAATTGTAGCACTTTTTTCTTATGTAAATGAAAGACAAAAATGTACCGTTACATTCGACTGTGCTTTATTGCGTACCACATTTTTGATCAGATGTTTAATCATGTTTAATCATTTAATCTTTATATTTAAAAATTTTGCATAAATAAAGTTTTGTACTTTAGGAAATTATTTGCTGCCCAAGGTTGCAAGCTCAGAAACCTTAAACTATCGAACACGAAATCTTCATTACTTACACCCTTCACCTTCCTCTCTTAATTCTCACAGTGATGAAGAATGTATGACAGACTAGGATCAATTACAGGGACAAATGCTATCAGCTATTCTAAAACAAAATAGTATTCAAGACGTGTTAGGTCTATAACGCACACCTGTTTTGAATGAGTTTTATTGACCATATTTTCTCAGTGCAGAATTGCTTTTGAGGTATTTAGGAACATCTGGGAGCTATTTCTGAATGCTGGCTTAATGGAGATAATTCAGTGGGTTTTAGGACCTGGGAGCATTTCATACAGCACAAAGTCTACTGAAACTAAAAGAAAAGGAAAGCCAGAAAGAAACACTATTATTGTGACATGGCACATTCAGACCTGCAGCACTCCCAAAGCACTCTGGACTCCATCCCCCACTGAGCCAATGCGTAAATCAGTCGACACACACATGCATGCATGCATGCATGCACACACATGCATGCACACACGCATGCATGCATGCATGCATGCATGCATGCATGCATGCATGGGCACAGACACAAAGGCAATTATTATTCTATTTCTTCCATTAATTAAGAAGGGAAACTCCAATAAATCATATACGTCATGATTCATAAGTCAGTAGCATAAATAGGGTTGGGTCCAGTGGTTCAATATTTTCTTCTAAGAGGCCTGGTTTGGGAAGAAAAAGTATGACCATATAAATAATTTGTTACTTTCTTTTTTTAAAATCATCCTGGTTTGATTTGGCCAGGCCATTCCAACATAGAGCTTTTCAATTGTTAACAGAGAAGCTACACAGATTCATAATGGCAAAAACAGGATACACAAGTCAGCCAGGCCAGTCAGTCCAACCCAAGTTGCTTAGATCCAAGTTGCTGCTTTGAGCGTGTGATGGATGCAGCAAAAGTAAGTAAAAATTTTCTTTAAAGAGAGAACTCCTTGTTGGAAAATTTTATTATCCTGCTAGCCTAGCAGTGGTGTAGGGGGAGGAGGTCAAAGCTATGTTGGCATAGTATGGTTCGACATTGATTCTAGCTGTGCGTACATGACATTGCGTGGGATTTCTATCTGCATGAGTAAGTAACCCTCCATCTCACCATCCAGATATAACTCTTGGCAGTCTTTGGCAGGAACACCAAAGACTTGGCTCTTACCACTAACAATCCCCCATTAATTTTCCTCAGCAGTACTTAAGCTGCCTCTAGCTCTCTTACTGGTTAATGCCATAGCTATGCCAAGTCTTCCAATGGCATGCCAGATTTTAACCTCCCAAGTTGCTCAGCTGGCACGCAGCCACTTTTTAGGCTGTCATAAAGATAAGGGGGGTCTACTCTAATTACAAGACAATCGAGAAATCTACAATGAGTATTGGTGGAAGACCTTAGGGGCCATTTACACGACAACGTTTTCAACTAAAAACAAAACTTTTTTTTTTTTTAATGTGGTTTGCCTGTTTGTTTACACGACAACGGCGTTTTGGGGCCTGAAAACACAAACTTTTGAAAATGGGTTTCAAAGTGCAAGTTATTGAAAATGATGCCATTACTGTCTCTGTGTGCTTTCAGTCCAAAATAACCAAATACCTGTAAAATAAATATGATTCCCCTGAGAAATTGGACTAAGTGCACAGTGTTGGAGAGATAATTAACAGAACACAGTGCAATTGGGTATCAGAGGTTAGAGGTACTTGAACTATGGGTGGAATCATCATTGATTGCTAGGTGAAAATGAGTACTTATGTTTCTGGCTTCCACTTACGGAGAGGAACCATGTCTGGAAAAAGTCAGCTTATTATTAGTGTAGGATTAATGTCTGACATCACCCTTCTTTCACATGGATGGTGTATCATGGGTATGTAGATATAGACACTAAATAGGAAGAGTAAAACAAATTGAGGTCATGCTCTCTCAATTACCTACATGCCACTGATCTTTGAAGCCATTTCCCCTTTTCGCCCAAAACCTCAGCACAGACCACATGACCCATGGATCATATTGCAAGCCTTTTAAATGTCAGTGCAAATGGCGGTCAGAGATATAACAGGGGCTGCTGGTGACACAGCTCTATTGTGATGAATAAGAGCCATGACCTACAGTACCAGCTGATTTACTCTCTTAACCCAGCTCTTCATCCTCATGTTCTGTTTACCATGTATTAATATACACTGATCAGCCATAACAATAAAACCACTGACAGGTGAAGTGAATAACATTGATTATCTCATTACAATGGCATCTCTGAAAGGGTGGGATCTATTAGGCAGAAAGTGAACAATCGGTTCTCAAAGTAGATGTGTTGGAAGGGGTAAATATGGGCAAGTATAAGTGACAATGGCCAAAATTGTAATGTAAATGACTAAGTCAGAGGATCTCAAAAAACAGCAGGTCTTGTGGGGCATGTCCCAGTATGCAGTGGCTGGTACCAACAAAAAGTGTCCCAAAGAAGGACAACTAGTGAACCAGCAACAGGGTCATAGGCACCCAAGGCTCAATGATGCAATGGCATGTGGGATGCAATGGCTAGCCTGTCTGGTCCAATCCCACAGAACAGCAGAGAAAATCATTCTTAACGTTTGCAAAGAAAGCTAAGAAAATGAGGTGTTGCTCATGCATACACAAACAACTAGGCTGACTTGGAGGATATGTGGGTATATCTTAAGGCCAATTCTGTCTTCCCCCCCCCCCCTACAAGGCAGCAGTGCAGGACCGCTCAGCCTGTAATGGGAAAATCAATATCTGATGACAATGGTTATTTTAGCATTAGCCCTTCTACTGAGCCACAGAAGGATCAATGCCCAACTGCAAGCTCGCTCTCTCTCT
Organism: Ictalurus punctatus; assembly: GCF_001660625.3. NCBI lineage: Eukaryota > Metazoa > Chordata > Actinopteri > Siluriformes > Ictaluridae > Ictalurus > Ictalurus punctatus. The sequence goes on from NC_071284.1 coordinate 22,059,878, forward strand.
CCCTGTGTGTTTGGCAGCCTATATCTTTACCCAGTCTTCTGTCATTTTAATGTCTGTTGTAATGTCATAGCAAGAAAAACACACTCGCACACTTCAACTACCACAGGTCCAACCTCAGTTTGTTGCTTTAAGAATGCAGCTTTGGTAGGGGAAATAGCGCAGGCATGATCAGATCTAACTCATGTTCAGAATCTTAGCAGAGCAGGTTTCAGCAAGGGCTCACAGACACACAACTATGGAGGATAACAAACGCTGTGTTTTGTGTTTTCTAAGCAGTACTTCTACCTCTCTCAACCTGCTTGTAGCAGCATGTTACTTCCAAGAATGTTTAACGAGGCAGTCAACTTCTATGTAAACACTAGACCCACTGGAATTCTGATATAGTGAATTTAACCTGAAATAAGTCTCTCTAACCAATTGTTGTGAAAAATGATGTGAACAAAAGTAGAGGACCAAATTGACTTATTTAAAGAAATATATGATAACATGAAATGTGAAGAGCTTTGAAAAGATTGAATAGCTTTAGGGGTACATTTACCTGACAACAATGTACTAAAACTGGAAAAGTTTTTCCTTTTTTAAAAAAAACAAAAAAAAAAAACACGACATTATCGTTATCAAAACGATCCCCATTCACGCAGATCCACGAAAAATACTAAAACGCTGTATTATGCATGCCAGGCCAGTAGTTGGCGATGTCACTTTGTAAAGAAACACTACGCACCTGCGCACATAAGCATTCATGTCAATGTGTCCACCATACAGATCCGGGCAACAAATACAAGTATAAACAAATACAAGTAAATGGGGGAGCTGTGGTTTTTTCCTGGATAAAAAGCACAATAACGTTTACATTTCTCAAACGATTTCAATGGTTTATGATCTACATGGAGTACAAAAAAAGTCTCCAGTTACTTTGAATTTCTATAGATAGGCTTGGGAAATTATTCATTGTCCTAAGGAATTGTGAAAACTCATGCTTGTCAAGCATAGATTCAATCTCATATTTTTCTTATAATCTAAAGTACATGAAATGTGCACAAAGTTTTTTTTTTCCATTGTGGAAATTGATTTTTTGTCTTCAACCCCATCTTTTAGCTTTTCTTGTAATCCAGGTCAGAATTCTGTTAACAAAACTTGTTCATTTTTAAATACTGAAAAAAAATCGAAATAGTGCATATTTAAGTACTAATAATTGACTATCATTGTACCGAAATAGAACAAAATCGGCAAATACAAATCAAATAATGAGACATTGGCAGTCAGTCTGCTTTCTATATTTTATTAGCAATAAAATGATACAGATATATTCCAAAATAGACAATTACAAAGATAATTATAAGATTTTGAATACCCTTTGTCAGCGTAGGTGTGGATTAATAATTTGGCCTATGTAACAAATGTGTCTCCGCTGGACGTAGAAGTGATGCAGTAAATCTACTCTTTGCTGGAGAAGTGTCAATACTCAAAATCTCGAGCAGCAGAAATACAGTCCTATACTCCGCCATCGTAGTTTTGAATGTCTTGCTTGTTGTTTTGAAGTACTCGCGCATGCCTATAGACTGAACACATAATACATGTGCGTGTGACATCATTTTCACAAATTCACATTTCTGTACGTTTCCACAGAGACAATAACGGCATAGTTTTCAAAAACTTGCATTTTCAGGCCCCAAAACACAGTTGTCGTGTAAACGAACAGCCAAATCATAAAATGTTTTCCGTTTTTAGTTGAAAACGTTGTTATTTAAACCGCCCCTTAATCGCCTCTTCATTGCCCGACACCCAGGACCCATTACAATTTGCATACCATCCCAATAGCTCTACCAAGGATGCCATCACACACCTTCTAGACACAGTCCTAACCAACTAGACACCCAGGAGGGAAATTATGTTAAAATGCTGGTTGTTGAATACAGTTCAGCATCCAACACTATAACTCCCTACCAAGTTAGAGGATCTGTGTCAGTGGATCTCCAACTTCCTTACAGACAGATCACATGCAGTACAGGTGTGCAGACATGTCTCACCCTCCCTCACCATCAGCACTGAAGCCACCAGGGTAGTGTCCTGACCCCCTGATGTACTCACTGTATGCTTATGACTATGTGGCTACTTCAAACTCTACCACCATTTTCAAGTTTGCTGATGACACTGTAGTGATCTCTGATAATGATGAGAAGGCCTACCTGGAGGAGATTAAAAGCCTGGAGAACTGGTGCCAGGAGAACAACCTCCTCCTGAATGTCAGCAAGACAAAGGTGCAATTCTGTGGACTTGAAAAAAATCAAAAATAGTGGACTTTAAAAAAATAGTGGACTTCAGCACAAAGCAGGAGAGGAGCGAACACCCTTTTAAGATCAGCAGGATCCCAATGGAGAGAGTGGACAGTTTCAGTGCCTTGGTGTTCACATCACGCAGGACCTGTCATGGTCCTGTCACATAAACACCCTGGCGAAAAAAGCCAGACAGCATATTTCCCAACTTAGATGCCTAGAAGACTTTAAACTGCCCTCTAAAGTGCTAAGGAACTTTTACACCTGCAACATTACAACACATAATCTCAGATCACAATCAGTCTACTCATTCTCCACCCCCAAGTCTGAGGACGAATGTCTATTTACAAAAGCCTGAAATTAATTCCAACAAGAAATGTCCAGCCAATCAAATATCTGCGATAAAAAGGGAAACAATTAATTCAATATATCATCACTTTTCAGCTGATCTCTCTATTCAGACTGGAGCTAAGGGTGACTTAACCATCTAATATCTGAACTGAGATAATCATTAAACCAGACTAATACCAGATCAGAACAGTTCAAGCTTGACTGGATCTTGATCACTGATTTTCTAGACCTTTCTTAAGCTAATTCAGCCAGCTCAACTCAAAACAACCAAAACAAGATTTTAAAGGTTTACAGCACAGAACTGCAGCTGAGGATTGGAGACTACAGCCATGAGCCTCAGGCTCACTTTCAGTGAGTAAGAAATAGAGTAATGTTTATATGAATACAAGTGCTTCAAAGATGGCATGGTATGTTCGTAGGTAGAGCCATGCAGCCTCTGAGAACACAATAGGGATGTCACGAGAACCGATATTTCGGTACCAACATTCTTAAAACGTGACTGTACTTATTTTTCAGCAGTAGCATAGGTACCATTGGTAATGAAAGTACCGGGGTTGCAATTCTTCCGGAACTGATGGGGGCAACAAAGCGAGGAAACACCTCGAATTTGGCAAAGCACCTGAAAGATGGGCCCATGTTATGTTTGTTTGAGGCAGCTGGCACTGTTGCCGTGAAACCAGCTAACATTATGATCCATGTAATGTTTGCGATAGATAGTTATTTGTTAATGATGCTAACGCATTGCAATGTTATAAACTACCTCCTAATGGGCCACCATGCATCGCCAGTAAGCCTGTGTCCTGTCAGCAAAATGTAGCCTAATGTCACTAATAATTATTGAAACGTTAATGGTTTTAATAAATGTTTTTGGCCTGCCACCATATCAGTGAATTTAAACTAATGCTTGCACTCAGAGTATAAGGGGTGTGTGTGTCTGTTTAGGAGCACACCTTAGCACTTGTAGCCACCACTGTTTTATTAGTCATTGTCAGACAGTGTTTAATGGCTAAAATATCCCCCTCTCTCTATTTTTGCCAGTATTAGCCAGAGGAAGATGTCCACCAGGAGAGTTTTTTATTTATATATTTTTTGTTGTTGTTTTTTAAACCATACCGTGATATCAACTTTGATATCAAGTACCGACGATTTTTTATATCATGACATCCCTAGAACACACACACACACACACACACACACACACAAAAGAGAGTGCTCAAAGACAATACACATCTGCCTCAACAATGGGACCATAATGAGAGGTGACTATCCCAGAAACTTCCTTACCTTCAAGTCCCTAATCTCTGAATCATTACACACTGCAGCCTTATGAAAATGGACACTTAATGGATAGTTGTACTCAATCAAGTAAATGCTGTTTTTGCTGCTTGTGTGTGGAGCTCCGCAGTGTTTATTCAAGCAGGTGCAAAGAGCTTTTTCTCAGGAACAGAAGAACTAAATTTCCCATACCCACTTCAAAAATGAAAAGCATAAAAGCATATGAAAATATATTTGATTTGCCAAAACATTTGACATGCTGGCTCTGTTAAAATATTTTTGCCTTAATCCTCAAGGTGGCAAAATGTGAATTTGTTGTTCTCTTGCTGTTCTTCCTGTCCAAGAGCACAACTATTCCAACAGCTCAGCAAGATCTTAACCCAGTCATATCAGAAGAGCCAGGTCAAGCTGTTTTTTTGCATTGTACATCCAACCCATGCCCCCCCCACCCAATGTCTGTATAATTACTTAACACACGAACAGTACATCTGAGAAACATGTATCAAATGCCATACCATGTGTCATTGCCTGGCAAATATACATCCTCTTTCAACACTGTCTCTCACTCTCTCTAGAGGACAGACAAACAGACCAAGAGAAACAGTAAGAAAAAAGGTCCTCTGCCTTCCAGCGATCCTTGCTGTTAAGAAAACACACATCGAGATCTGGCTGATGAGCAGAGCAGGTTTTCACTCATTTGCTGGCTCACAGACCTTCTGAAAACACACCTGTTTCTGGTCAACTTCATGCTCTTCCTGCTTTATCTGTCCATTTGTTTTCAGAGCAAAAGCAGATGTTTCTGTTTAGCGATTATACCTACATTAGGGCCAGCAAGACATGGCAATCAATTCAAACAATAAATTGAGAGACAACACACACACACACACACACACACACACACACACACACACACACACACACACACACACACACACACACACACACACACACACACAGAGGAACACCTCATGTAGCTAACACACAACGGCTGGGTAGAATAGTGACACAATAATCAGGAAAGGTATTTGTGGCTAGAATCAACAATCCAATGAATCAGTGAACTGCTGATTGTTGTAAATATCATACTGAGGAATACCTGGGTGACTAACTGCAATTCATTTTCAGTTTGTAGTTTACAAGCAGCATGATTAACACTCCAGGCACCAAACAGGTGACACGTATGGTGTCTATTCTGTCTAACAGAGGGTGACATTTGTTAAATCTGCATGTTACCAAGTTATTACTTGGATTACATTTGTTTGAAATAATGGCATTTTGTAAAAATAGGGCTATTCCAGATTGAAGAAGGCATCCACATTGCCATTTCTGGCATACATCAAGTGCTCTGCCTGTATGGAACATATAAATCCTCCTTCAAAGTCTTAAAAGCTGTGTGATACATTACAGGTAATTGAGCACAACCCAGCAAACTTCTCCACATATATAAAATGTACCATAAGCTTGCATATATATATATATATATATATATATATATATATATATATATATATATATATATATATATATATATATATATATATATATATATATATATATATATATATATATATATATAAATTTTAACAGATAGTGATTAAGTTTGTTATAACTCTATAAATGATCTTAATTAAAAAATAATAATCTCAATGATATAAATGAAAGCAATACTAGCTTTGCAGGAGCACTGCACTATACACCTCACTGGATTTCCTGTCCTGTCACACATAATTCTGCTAATCAACCCACTAGTCAGGTGAGCAATTGAGGCTCCGTATGACTGAACCTCTGTATGATGAATGATGGAAATTAATTATCTTATATTAGGATCTCTTCTGTAATCTCTCTCTCTCTCTCTCTCTCTCTCTCTCTCTCTCTCTCTCTCTCTCTCTCTCACACACACACACACACACACACACACTTCCCCAAATATTATATCCACAAACAAACTGCTAAAATAAGCTTTAAAAATGTTCTTCCCTGTTAATTTCTGCTACATTACTTGAATTAACATCTCAGTTGTGTGAACATCTGCACCAGGTGACACTTTCTTTAAATCAGTTTTAAGGTTCATAAACATTTTAATCAACTGGTTAAATCAGTAGCTCACCATCACACACACAAGACATACAAAATACAGGATGAAGCGACTTAGACAAAAAATTCCTGTACTTGCTAGAATGTTACAATTATTGCTTTAAAATCTTATCTGAATGAAGTCAAAACGAGTATTTAGAAAATGTGTGAAGAGCAATCTCTGAATCCATGTAAGCCAGATGTTTGGGGGGGTTTTAAACCACCACAATAATAATAAAATAAATTCTTGACAATTTAATACATTCTTACACCCCACAGACATTGCTGGTCTGGCTTCTCTTGTAAAGGTCACAACAGTTTGTATATCACTTAGTGCTTCAAAAGAGCTTGATTTTAATAGGCCAAATCATTGACCTCAACCTGAGTGAAGGTGAATTACTGAATTCCTGTGTTTGCTTGTAAACACAAGTGCCACAGAACAAGAAGTTCCCCTTCCATGAAGGAAAGCTGAATGTTTCCCATTTGCTGTCTTGTATGTGTGTGGTGTCTAGGTGATCCAGTTATGTTTTGTTTAGGTGATCCAGCTAAGTAAATCTCAAATCACAAATGGCACTGGAACATAAATTTTGTGGTCAAATGGTAATAAAAGAATGGTGAACATTTCTCCCTTTCCTCTACATCTCACTGATTTAACATTTTCAAAAGATGTCAAAACTTTCACTAAATCTTAGCCTTCAGCATAATCCTTTTAAAAAAAATAAATAAATAACAGCACTTCTCAGATGACAAATGAATTCCTGCGTTTACTTGTAAAGGGCAGGTATCACAAAAGTTAAATAATATTAGCAACTTACACATTCCCTAATCAGTGGTGTCTATAACAGTATTTCCCATTCTTCCTGTGCAGACTGTGAAAAATATCCTGTTATCTGGTAACATTAATGATAATGCTCATCATGACAGCTTGAAAAAACCTGGCAAGACACAAATTTAAAAAATAAAAAAGCATGGTGAAAAGTTTTCAGAACATCCCTGACTTTTTCTCTTAAAGCTCACTGACTGAACAGCTTCAAAGGACCTAAAATGTGATTGCCTTGGCCAGAAACTAATCCTGATCAACACCATGAGCCAAAAGATCATCTGCACACAAATCAGACAAGACTTTCTGATCAAAGAAAGACCCTTGACATGTTGCAACATCTGTTCCAAAATTGAATTCCAATTTTTTTCTATATTAAAAATTACATCTTTAAATTGTAATTGAAGGTAATTGGCTGTAACATTTTCGCACAGAAAGGGCTCAAATGCAATCCAGGATTTTGTTCAAATGAAGCAACGTTCGTTCATACTTTGTAAATAAAAAAAAAAAGTAAAAGGAGTGTGCATTAAAATGTGTGGTCTAAATCAATTTTCTTTATGGAACTACTTTTAAGGGTATCAGACCACACTGCCCTCAGAGAATTAACCCAACCACTTCCAAAACACACACAGATAAACCTTGAAATGTGGTACTTCAGTGAACTGATACAAGATAAACAACTTAATGACACAAAATCCCAAAATAGCGACCAAAGAAAAACCTAGAAAATGTTGACTGATATCTTCAGCTGATGTGCCAAATCAGGAAAATAACAAGATTTTTTCCACTTGACATCTGTTTGGCCTGAAATAACCTACATTTCTTACTTAAGCTAATATGAATTGTCTAATTTGTATACAACCTTGCCAGGTGCATGAAAGGGACTATAAATATATGCTTGTGGAATTTCCTTTTTAAAGAACAAGTGAAAATGGAAATGGAGGTTGAATCTGAAAGAACATCTGCCATACAAGCCATATCTAGTTCATAAATAATCTGGCTTGACTCCTACGCTTCTGTCAACAGACTAGAATGCCAAGTGCAATCTCCAGTCCTAATTACTGACCGAATCACAAGTACCTTATCCTGATAATATGTTCAACCTTGATAAGACTGAGCCATGAACTTAATATTGAATATGTGAAATCCACTTCTGATCAGAAGGTCATGAGTTCAAATCCCAGCACTGCCAAGCTGCCACTGCAGGGCCCTTCAGCAAGACCCTCAACTGTTTAGTTATAGTATAATAATGTATAAAATTAGATAAATGCAGGTCGCTCTGGATAAAGGTGTCAGCCAAATTCCATAAATGTAAGATCCTCTAACCATGTTTACCACTGAGTGTTAAAACAAGATGCAGCATGCAATTTCTGTACTCTGACACAAATTTCTGTTTCTGAGACAAATAATGAGTATATGCCAAAAATTAGCCTCTCTAACTGCTAATTACAGGAGACAGTTTTCATCCTGATTATTTAAATACATGCTTTGTACACAAGTACTACTGTACACAATCCTCAGCATGCTGGATTTGACAATGGGGAGCGGCTAGGTTTGTGTACTCAGAGATCAAGCTGTACAGATCTCAGACATTGCCTCTTTGTGCAAGCTCACAGCCTCACCCAGCTGTGTCTGTCTGTGGATTTACATTTCTACAGCTTTAAAATCACAAGTCATAGCTTGCAAACAAATTGCCTGTAATTTAAATGGCTTGAACTAATCATGGGAGAGGGAAGGCTGTGGCTCAGCAAAGAATTACAGACACTGAAAAACAATGCTGAAAAAGCCCATAAGGACCAGTTTGTAAAATTTAATTCCTTTTAGTACAAATACTCTGGATATGACTGCATGAGAATAAAAACTGGGTGCAATCTTTAATGAGTTTGACTCATCCTCCATCCACCATTTCATGTCTGTTTTGAACAAAGAAATCATCTGCCTAAGGTTAAATGAGATTGGAATCTGTTCATTTACATTTGACTGAGAAGCAACGGCAAGTCCTCTCATGCCCAAGGACCTGCCTTGACTTCACTTTGTTTACAGCAATAGCAGTCAGAGGGATAGGTGTGGTATTGATTGAGAAATGTGGTTAAAAAGAGTGGTTTATTAAAACATGTAGCTTCATTAAGGAAAATGGGTTTACTGTTGAAGTGTCAGAGGAAAGTGACAGCGGGACAGTGCTGCTCAAATACTAGATACATCTTAGCTGTTTAGAATTCTACACCTGAGTCACATTCACTGATCCATTTGCTGCTTTCTCATTTTCACATGAAGCAAAGCCAGCAGAAGCGAATCTAATGAGGAGATAACTACAGATTAAAGGAGATTCAAGCCTGTTGACTCCTTATATAGATAGATAGATAGATAGATAGATAGATAGATAGATAGATAGATATTAGGTTTAATGCACACTGTTTATTACTTTAATCTGTCACTAACAAACTTTACAAAACAGCTGCTGTAATAATAATAATAATAATAATAATAATAATAATAATAATAATAATAATAATAACAACAATAACAAATAAAAACTATTGGACCTAAAGAGATAACCCCTAGACTACATTTCTAAACTGTAGATCAGGTAGAACTCCTGAAAAACGGGTTCATCCAACACCCTATACAGTTATTTAGTTCGTCCCTCTAGGAGAACCGTTAAAAGGTCCATACAAAAAAAAAAAAAGATTGTTTTCCTAAACAGAGATGGTTCCAAGTAAAACCCTTAACAATCCAATAAAAGTGTGTGAAAAAATGAATGGCTTTAATATTGTGTATAATATATAGTACTGTGTTGAATTACTCTGAAAGAGTGGAGCCATTAACAAACAAGAACACTGAAGAATTAATCATAGGAAAGCACTTTCCAGACGCTTCAGACGACTCTCTCTTAACGGCCATCATATTTTTTGGATGGAGTCGTGCCGCATCACTGTCGCCATCTTCCTCCTGCACTGAATGCCAATCCAGGGGGCTCGCGTTCAGTCTGTCTCTTACATTTGATACATTTCAGTTCGCTGTGTCCTCCCACTCAAGTTAATGTACACGCGCATAAAGGGAGGTGGGTTTAAGTGACTGTCATATTGCATTTCGCGCAAAATAAAAGTTGGTAATGATTTCTTTTATTAACAAATTCTCAAATCGAACCTTAAATCGATATTTGGCATGACTGAGAGCGCAACTGTACTTACCTGGTGTGTTCAAAAGGACCACTAAGAGTATCCATGAACTGGCCTGCATTGCCATGGTGTAAGCCGTGCACTGAAAATCCTGTGGACAGGCGCGAGCACTTTAGAAAAATATACCAAGTTCAGCTCCGGTCGATGATCAGTTCAACGGAATATCTGTCACAAAGCCATGCACTGTGAAGCACCTTAGCAGCGACTCCGGCACGATTCACTTTTCTATGGGCTCGATCCGCCCACAAAGCCCAGGTAATCAAAAACCGATCGCCTGGATCGCGAACTTGATAAGTCAAATGGAAATAGCGAATTAAAGCAAATTCAGATGATCGCAACTATTAGCTCAAGAGATCCCGATAGACAATTTCCACTTTGCTTTTCCTCTGTCTCTCCGGTGAGCCAGTAAAGAAAATGAGATGGAAGATACAATTCGTTTTAAATGCGTCACTACCTCTGAACCCCAGGTTCCCGTTTTCCGCCACAGAAACTGGCCTTTTTGTCTCTTCTCTTTCTTGCCCAATAGTAGTCTACGCGCGAAATTCTAAAGGAGTCGGTCTTGTACCTTTGTGTGGGAAAACAGGGATGATGATCTTATTTTGAGATTGTCCGCGACTGCCAGCACAAAATTGCTTCCTGCTCTTTTACCTAGAAAGGTTTCCCCAGGGGGAAAAAAGCGTTAGTATAATTCAGATGAAACTGGATCACCTGAACTGATGTAGCGGGCAGCGCAAGTTGAGATCCTAATCTGGTGACGTGAAAAATAGGGCGGAGTATGGGGCGTCATCAACAGCAGTGTAGTAGATTATCTAAAACTCCCTACTGAAGTGATTATAACCCAGTTCCACGCGAGTGCCACGCCCTCTACAGTGAGAACAGTGAAGGACCCTTTTCTGTAAGGATGTAGCAGCCTTTCTGAGTGCTCTAAAATGTTATTTTTATATGCAAGTGTATGGAAGTAGCTATTTTGCGGACAATTTTCAAAAGCAATTGCAAACTGTATTTGCAATTGCGTTTCCTATTTGTGGACGCATAAATTGTGACATAATGCAAACGAAAATGCAAACCATTTGCATTTTCGCTTTAACGAATGTACAGTGTCTCAAAATTTCCAATGGAAATGCACAGTCCATTTGCTATTGCATTTCCCCTGTGTTATAGGTTATGATCCTGTCATATTGAAATAGCAATAGCAATTACCCCCGTTTGCTATTTCACTTCCTCAGCGTCGCGTAAGCATCCTGACAACATTCAACCGGAATCGCAAATCCCATAGTGATGGGAAGTTCATAAACGATTTGTTCATTTTGAACGGATCTTTAATATGACTTGGGAACAATGAGTTGTCTCAGAGAGTGATTCGCTCATTTTTGACCACACATGGGCTGCAACATCCCTATACCGTAAACAGAAATGATTAGTTCACCTCTCCAGTCTTTGGGTTCGAGTTGTTCGTTCATCAAGTCACAGCCCCACTGCATTCAGCCTTCGTGATGAACAAACGACTCAAACCCGAAGACTCCAGACGTGAATTAATCATTTCTGTTTCTGGGGAACAGACGTGACAAAAGAAAGAACGACTCGGATCTGGAGGTGAGGTGAACTAACAGACTGCATCGCCTGAAGTCCAGCTAAGCTATTCATTTAATTATTTATGTTTCTCATAATTTGGCGTTGGCTGCATTAGCCTATAGTTTATTTTTTATTCCAAATGTGATCAACATTTGTGTAAATACTATATGTGTTGGGGAATTTAACATGTAACATTTTAATTATATTCTGCTGAAATGAACGAAGCGACTTGAAAAAAGATACGTTCATTTTGCTGAACGAGATTCAAAGATCCGAGTCAGTAAAATCATCCGAACTTCCCATCACTAAAATCCCATTGGATTTGCATTTCCGATGACTTGCACAGAAAACTGGGGTGCTTCTCATTTCTTATTTGGGCATCCTCATTTCCTTTCCTCACTTCCTTTCCTCATGTCTTAGCTCCACCCCCTTAGGATGTCAGAGAAGGATGCAAGGATGAGATGCAAGGAGAGAGGAATGGAAGCAAGTCAAATGGAATCTCCTCTCTCTCTCAAGTGTCACTTCAAAGTGACATCAATTAATGATGACTGTGCTCAGCTGGATTACCTCACTGCACTTCAGGGATCTGCTGCTATGTTGTTGGAGTTTGGTTAATAACAGCATTCTTATTAAAGCAAAATGCACTGATAGTATGTGAAATATCTGGGTTATTCAACAATGAATTATTGAACAATACATAAATTATCACATCTTTTGTGCAGCTTTGCATATCCAAACATGCAAGGATCAATTAATTACAATACTCGTTTTATGCTTATTATTATTTAAATATATTTCACACAAAATTCTTCAAAGGACTTTTTGTTTGAGATTGTGGCAGATTTAAGGAGGAGGATTTATACGCGCGTCAGGTTTTTCAACAAGATACACTTCCACATAGGATACACCTGTGTATCCTCACTCCTAGCTCCTCTGGAGGCTTCCTCAATCCTTGTTCCTCAACTCCTTGTGGTGCAATTAGAGAATTGATATGTCCTTCAAGATGGCTGACTTCGATCGATTTCTGGGTCACAGGCTGGAGGATGGAGGAGTGAGGAAAGGAGGAACCATCAATTTGAGTATTGAGAAGCACCCCTTGCATCCTTCCCTCGATTCGTAAGGAGGTGGCGCTAAGACGCAAGAAAAGGAAGTGAGGAAAGGAAATGAGGATGCATAAATAAGAAATGAGAAGCACCCCTGTCAGTCACTGTTGGGGTGGTATACACTCCAAAAAATACACAAAAAATGCTGGGTTATTTTTTCTACCCAAAAGCTGGGTTAAGGCTTTTGGGTCATTTAATTGGGTTATTTTCGGGTAGTTTTGTGTAACCCAACTGCTGGTTCATTTTCACTGACAGTTGAATCAATGCACCCTTCCCCCACCCCAACACATCAGCCCAGCTCCTTGGGTCAAATCAACTCATCGACTGTGACCACAGAGTCAGAGCCAAATGACCACACGTAAGTTAGCATTCATCACTATTTAGGGTTAATGCTGCTCAAAGAGCCTGGCCAAGTTTGTGATATTTTGGCAGGGAGCTCTCGATAATGTATTCACTGGAAAACAGTAACTCAGCAAATGATAATTAATTTTACCTATCGCAAAGACTTCAAAAGTGAATATCATGTATTGCTATCATGTACTGTTGGTGTTACACTACTAGTGTCATGTGTTTCTGTTGGCTGTGAAATATGGACTGAGGTTATGTCATAATTCTCTGGGTCTGTATGTTATCTGAGGCTATGAGTTAGGGTTAGCTAGCTGGATGCTGTGACCAGTTGGGATGAGTGATGCTAACATAGACACTTACCCGAGTTGATAACATTACTTTAGCATACAACTCACAGTAATGTTAGATATTCCTATTACCTTTTTGAGAGTTAATGATAACATAGCATTACAGCTATTCACCATGATGTAATACAGAGAGTGGGTTACCCTTGACTACATTTAGCAAGTGTTTTGGACAAGGCAAGCTGTAGTAATTAGCATTAGGAGGATGGGTTAGGGCCGTGTTTTTTCATGTATTCTGTGAATGTTAATGCTGGTTAACAGGTTCAGATAGTCAGTGGCTAACGGAACTTAGCTAGCTCAGTAATGTCGAGACCAAAAGTTCTTCACAAGGTTAACATGGCAAAATGTGTGGATGGGGGTTTAGGTTGTAATGCTTCTCTGTAATGTTGGTTGACTCAGTTAGGTTGTGCAAAAAAAAAAAAAACTGGCGGTGAGGTTCTAAAGGCTGGAAAATAAATAGTTATTTTAAATATTAAGAAAATAAAAAAGTAAACTAGATTTTCCTGGTGAGTCTACCACTCCATTTTGTTCATTAGGAGAGTGGAAGTCATATTTCCAAAATTACACAATTTGGGATTCTGTAACGCAATTTCTCAGTTGAAGCCCAAAGGTATTTGTCGATATTTTGTAGCTAACAACTAAACAACACTCTTTTTGCTCTTTTACAGCTTTTCATATTGAAGGGAGTGGGGCTCTTATCTTCCCAGATGGCAGGGAGATTTGTAAGAAGATGCATCAATTCCAATTCTTACATCTGACAAATGTTTTAATGATTTAAATAAATGTCACCTGAATTTCATTTGTTTGTTTATTTTGTGAGCATTTTAGTAGAATTCTAACATACAAACAAATTGTATTTTAGGATAATTGTAGGGCAAAAAGTATAAACACATGCGTTATTTTTTAACACATCTTTGTGTGGAAACGTACAAACACACAGCATGTGTTAAATGTACTTAGACACTGATTGTGTTAAATGTACCAACACCCTGATTGTGTTGAAAGCAGCACAAAATGTGCTGTCCTTAACTAGACACACAGGTGTGTTAAAAATTAACACATGATTGAATGAAGGTTCGTATGAATATATTTATCCATAAAACAATTACTGTACACTAGAAAAAGCAAAAATGTGAAATAACAGTCCAGTTTACATGACACTAAATGCACTGCTATCTTTGTTAGCTTTGGCTTACTTGTTTGTAATGCCCACTGGATTGTAAGTTGCTTACTTAGTTTTTTGGATGTTTTAAACGTCTCCTTTGATAAAAATCTGACATTTTCATCTTAGATATATGATTTATTTGAGTCACTTACTTCAAAGTTTATATATAAGCACCACTTTAGCAGCTTTAGCAATACATTTCTGAACACTTCTTGTGTATAAATAAAGGAGATATCATGTTGACATATTTGTTTATAATGTGCTATATTTGACATTTTCAAAGGGTAAAAATAACCCTGAAAATATTAGCCTATGTTTTTCAACTGTGCTACGTCAACCATGTTTAATGGCATGCTAGTTATTTAATTAATGATTGGTTTTAATTGTTATTTTAAAATATTTGCAAGGTCAAGTTTATCTGACTTATCAAAGTTTATCATAGAACTGTGCAAAATTTGAATAAAGCTTGAATGCTCTGATGCTAGCCAGATAAACTTTGTAAAAATAATAATAATAATAATGAAATAAATAAATAAATAAATACAATTTAAAAAACATTTAAAACGTATATTCTTGTCTATGCACCCTGCAGCTTAGCAAAATTAATTAAATACAGATGTGCATGAGCTCAAAGTCCTGCCTCCACCCCCTGCTCTGATTGGCTACAGTGGAGGTCTGGAAAACATTAGGAAAAGAACACCCCTCTCCTGCATATAAAACAGCATATAGTACTTTTAAATACATTTGTTTCAGTTGTGAGTCCCTTTCAGTCTTCTCACTAATAAAATGGCGTCAGAGAATGACAGGGCAGTTCTTTGGACAATTTTAAACCCTACAAGCCCTTTTGGAAACATCCCTGGTTTAATCCAAGAGGAAGACCTTGCAGATGATGGTATGTCCAGGGTTTTATATTAAAAGAAATGTTCTATGTCATATGTTATGCCTCAATTTAACAACATAGTGCACATCTTTAACAAACTTCTTAGTAAACTTATGTATACCACTTGCAAACCAGTATTCTGTATTTGGATGCATGTATTAAAAGTATACAACATTTGCTATGAGTAATTATTGAATTGTATACATCACTGATTTTCTCTCTGCAGACTGTTCATTTGACCCTAATCTGCTAAAGAAGGTGAAGAATCTGGAGCTGCAGGGTGTTTCTGCTGCTGAGTCTGGAGATTTGAAGACAGCCCTGAATTATTTTGACCAGGCCATCCAGATACTTCCCATAAGAGCTTCAGCTTACAACAACCGTGCTCAGGCCAAACGTCTACAGGGAGATACTGATAGTAGGTTGCTTCTTTTTAGCTGAATAGTCTTTCAAACCTTATTTCTTATTCAATGACTTATTTAACAGACTTTGTGATCTTTCTAAGAATACTATTAGTACTTACCAATAATCATTTTTATGGAACTCAATAATTATGAAAATTGAAACTAATGAACATATAAATATAACAGCAAATATTGTATTTGTAATACATATATTATTGGAAGGGTGCTACGTATTGATGTAATGAAATATTTATAATGCACATAATGTTCTCGTTAATCCTACTTTTCTAAATAACAAACATAACACTGATTAGTTGTCTGAATTGCCTTCAAGAGTAATCAGAATGTAGAAGAATTCATAATGTCTATTACATAACAGTAGGTATGAACTATGATTGTCGTGTGAACTGCTTAACCATCATGTTCTGCTTATTACATATCAATGGATATCCTATTGCCCAAAAGTAATTTAATAGTTATACAATTGTGTAAAAAATAATAATAATAATAATCCAACACATTATATACAGTATACAGTATTCATGTCCGCTATTAGCAACATAAGCAATGTTTATGAAATGGATGCATACAGTCCTTTTACATGCATACATATCCTCCAACAAAATATATGAAAGCAAATAAAAGGGGAAGGTAAAGAGACAGGGAGTAAATATTTCCCTTTTGTGTAATATTAAAAAATACTCTATAGACTTTTAATTTACATTTACACTCTGGTCAGAATATATCTGAATAGAACATAAAGGCTCAGTAAAATTCACAGCATCTAACTTACAAAAATTATTAGACTTCCACCTTGGGTAAATTTCTTTGTAGAGTGCCCTCAACTAATATTGGCACCCTTGGTAAATATGAAAACAGTTTAACCTTTTGTTAAAAAATGCACAAAAATACTCTGCTTTCATGGATATCAAACAATTGCAAACACAACACAGGTTTATAAAAATAAAAAAAACCTTTGTTAAATATAGGTGTGCAACAATAATTGGCATCCCTATGAATTCATATGAGAAAAATATATTTTAAGTATATTCCCGGTGATATTTAAAAAAATATATATATATATTTTAGTATACCTGGGTGACTAGGAACAGGAAATTGTTCAACCATGACTTCCTGTTTCACAAGGGTATAAATATGAGGTAACACACAGGCCAAATTCCCTTAGTCATTTATAACAATGGGTAAGACCAAGGAATATAGCTGTGATGTGCAGCAAAAGGTTGTTGAGCTTCACAAAATAGGAAATGGCTATAAGAAAATAGCACAAGCATTGGAAATGCCCATTTTCACCATCATGGCAATAATTAAAAAGTTCCAGTTAACTGGAAATGTTATGAATCAACCTGGAAGAGGACATGTGTCTATATTGTCTCAACACACTGTGAAGAGAATGGCTCAAGTAGCCAAAAAGTCTCCAATGATCACAGCTGGAGAATTGCAGAAGTTAGTTACATCTTGGGGTTCGAAAGTCTCCAAAACTACAATCCGAAGTCACAAGTTGTTTGGAAGAGTTTCAAGAAAAACCTCTACTCAACCAAAAACAAACTCAAGCATCTTCAGACACTACTGGAACTTCAAATGGGATTGGGTTCTATGGTCAGATGGGCTGTCTTTCTGCCAGAGGTTATTCTGCCAAATAGTCATCTAGACACTATCAAATATCAACACATATTAAATGAAAACCTGACTGCCTCTACCAGAAAGCTTAAAATGGGCCGTGGTTGGATCTTCCAGCAGGATATTGATCCAAACCATACATCAAAATCAACACAAAAATGGTTTACTGACCACAAAATCAAGGTCTTGCCCTGGCCAACCCAGTCCCCTGACTTGAAACCCATAGAAAACCTGTAGGGTGAATTGAAGAGGAGGGTCCACCAATGTGGACCCTGAAATTTGAAGGATCTGGAGAGATTCTCTATGGAGAAATGGTCTCAGATCCATTGTCCAACCTCATCAGGCATTATAGGAGAAGACTCAGAGCTGACAAAGGGAGGTACCACAAAGTATTGACTTAAACAGTGCCAATAATTGTTGCACACATATTTAACAAAGATAATTCTTTTGAAAACCTGTGTTGTGTTTGCAATTGTTTGATATCCATGAGAGCAGAGTACAGAGTATTTTTGTGAATTTTCTGAACAAAAGGTCGAAAGGTTATATAATAAAGACAATTTTTCACAGCCTTCGTTGCTCATATTTACCAAGGGTGCCAATATTAGTGGAGGCTACTGTATTTACTATAAAATAGAATTTTCTGTCTTGACTTGTACTCATCCCAGAGTAAGTCATATTTGTATAACCTGTCTACATATGTATAACCTTTTTTTAAGGTGCAATTGAGGACTTGGACCAGGCCATTTTACTGAGCAAGGGCACAGGCCACACAGCCTGCCAGGCTCTTGTTCAGCGTGGCCTCTTGCTCAGACTGGCACACAGGGATGAAGATGCCAGGGCTGACTTTGAGCGGGCAGCGGCCTTGGGTAGCAAGTTTGCTAGACAGCAGGCTGTAATTCTGAATCCTTATGCAGCTCTATGCAACCACATGCTTTCTGAAGTCATCAACAACCTACGCAATCCAAAGGTGCCAGAGACACAGTAGAGATGACGTGACAGACACTGTAAAGTACACATTGTGTACATTCATGAATGCTTTAGGCTACCCTGGATTTAAATGTATGCATATCTTTGTAATAGATGTAATAAAGATCATTTTGTTTATCGGGACAGTTTATATGTTTGTTTATGTTTATTTTTATAATATCGAAATTAGCCACTAAAGGTCTCTACACCACAGTGCATTCTTTGCTGTGTTTCACGTCCAGCTATCGGTATTGTAAATTATTGCAAATATGTATTTTTAATATTCACGATAATCAAAATTATTTATCTAAAAATAATGACAAATAATAAATGTAGGTTATGCTTAATGTAGGTTTAATGTTTAATGTAGGTAATGTTTGTTCCAGTTGTATCCATGAGATGTTATTGCTTTGATTAATCCATTTCACTAAATATTGCAATTGATTTGCCAGATAATAAAATAAAAAAAATTAGGTGCTTCTAAACCTCTTTGAGATTTTTTTGTAATAAGAATATTTAATTTAAATAACTTTTTTCCTCCAGTAAAAATGGGAGATTGAAGAATTAAGCAATTGAAATAATTTTTCCTGTAGGCATGACAGAGAGCATAGTAGAGTGAATGATGGTGACAATTATAGGGGCTCCCACTGCCCAGGAGGCCCCACTAAATTCAGTAGATTTGCTATATAGGTCCCTACTCTATGAATCATAGTATATATATATTACAGCTTCAGCTTGCATGAGAGTTTAATGAAAACAGCAAAAACGTCCAATTTCATGAAAGAAGTTTTCCAAATATCCCCATTCCCCTCCCTAAAAATGGTTTAGTCTGATGGTTATTAATTATTTCCGCTCAGTCAGAGCCAAACAGGGGGGGTGCACTGTTAGTGCACTGTAGGGATGTCAATGTGATGGGATGCCATGCCCTGATCATTTCGCTGCTGGATTTATTTTCACGGGAATAGGACACCTATTGGAGCTGCTGCCTGCACGCCTCCTGCCAGTACTGTCACATCATTTCCTTATTACTGTACTGGCACACACTGACCAAATGACTATGCAGTCAGAGTCCTCAACTTTTTACACTATTATGTAAATATAGTAGAGCTGGTTTGTATAACACGTGGAAAAAATGGATTTGCATGTTACAAGGTTTATAGACCTGCCTGCTGCTGACGTGATACATTTTACGATAACATTACTGTCAAGAAAATGTGAATACGACTCACTTCTCTTGGATGGATACATTTATTAGCTTTATTTAATAATATATTATGCAGTAACATATTATCTTAATCAATAATAAAGACAATGAGTCATTTAAGTGATTTTATTTTACATTTGACTGCATTCTTTTCAGTTTCTAAATGGTTACTTCAGCTGTTAAACAACACACTGACTAAAAGATTATATTGCTGGTACTTTTAAAATTAGTTTTATTTTATTAAATTCTTGTCTTTTCTTATTATTTTATTACTTTATCTTAAATAATTGCTTTAGGACTTTAGACAATGTTTCATTAGAAGTTATGAATGGCTTAATACCAGTGTTTTGATGTAATATTTTATAAACATTTAAAACATTCTATTGTTATTTCGTAAGAAACCCCTACTAGGTACCATGGCACAGTAGATGTGGGCCTCCATGCCCATATCATATATGATAAGATATGTGTGGAGGGTACATCAATATTTTTTCAGGGGGCCCAGAACTGCTGATCAGTATAAGTTATAAGCATGAATTTTTGCTTGTATTTCCTCATGTGTAAGTTGCTTTGGCCTCTGCTAAATGAATAAATGTAAATGTAATCCAATCCGCATTATGCAGTGCAGATTCTGACAGTTCTTCTGTGCCAGTCCCATTGCATTATGGGATAGCACAGTATCCACAGTGTCCAGCAAAGACATACAAATACATAGATGCCACAATGACAGCTGGATCATACATCAACATTGCGTTCCATTTTTGGATTTAGAACTGTATTAAAGTCTCCACCGATTATAATATTTGATGTTTCATTCAATAGTAATATGGAATGAAAAAAGGAAGGATCATCATTATCGGGTCCATATATGTTAATTATAGTTAATTTGGTGTAGGGTTGTCATGATATCATAAACATATCTTACAATACTATACCAACTGAAGTATCACAATACCAAATAGTATCACACTACCACATAATATTGTGTTAATTCATGATTCAAATCCACAAAATGAACCAAATTTACAGAAACACATAGATATAAATAAAATTATTACATAGATATAAAGAGACAAACCAGATTTTCTTCTCAATACTTTATTAATGACAATTATTAACTGGCTATTGGAAAAACTCAAGAACAATCATACAATTGACAAGCAAATAATTCAGTGTGCCACACATTTCATCTACCCTAGAGCAATGAAATCATGCAAATGGAAATTGTCCTCAGAGTACTAAAAATGAACAGAACATTAGGAATAAATAACTGAATTTGGAAATGAACTCACTTAAGATCAAACACAGCTAATTTTACAGGCTTCGTACAGATGGTTCATAATGAAATTCCAGGACGTTCAAGGACTTTTCATGTCATTCAAACATATTCTTTATTTCTTATTTTTAAATTCCATTAATAATAATAATAATAATAATAATAATAATAATAATAATAATAATAATAATAAACAACCAATTTATACATGATACCTTTTCTAGCCATGCTGGATTAATTTCCATTTCACAGGCATTCATTCTTCTTCACCATAACGTCAAAGTGAGTGACAGGAGTACTACTGCCAACAACTTTTAATGGAAAGTTGCTAAAAGTTGGTAGATGATGTCATACACTAATTAACATATTCAATACGTCATTGCATCGTATTGGTCTCTTGCACCATGCCTAGTGTCAGATCTTCATATATGTTTGCTTACTTCCTGCTTTCTCTGCTGTATTTTAATATTGTACAGCCGAATTCCCAATAAAGCTGTTCTCATTTACATATTTTTCTGTTTCTGTTGTCAGACAATGGAACGAGTATGAAATAGTGACAGAAATGCGCCCCATTAAGACTACATGGTGCTTTTTTTTTCATATCTCATGTCCACAAGGTGGCACTGTTCTGAAGTACCCTCAAGTCATGATGCATATAACACCAAGTTTGATATGAATACACGAAAGTGTTGTGAAGATATAGCCTCACGTCCCTTTTGGTGTGCTCACCATCAGATTCATTTATATGTTGTTCGAGAATGGTTTGGTCTATCATAAAGCTTTTAATAATTTGTGCCTGCATAGTCTGAAGATGATCTCTTTCAAATTTCGTGAAAATCGGATGAATGGTCTAGGAAGACTTCAAAAAAGTAATTTTTTGGATAATTCCAAAAAATAATAATGGTAGAAAATTTAGTAGGGCAGAAATTAAAACCATAGAGTCCTTTTGAGTCAGCAGAAGCCAAAGATTCAGAGGAAAAAACTTTTCTAGCCCTTACAGGTCAAAAGTTATTAGCATAAACATGTAAAAGAAAAATAAATATAAAATATATAGCTGCAAGCAGCAATTTCGGGGGCAAACCTTGAAAGAGGCAAAGTGAGCAGATACACAAGTATTGTTTTAGAATGGTCATGAATTTATGACAAATTGTTCAGAAGTTATAAGCAAAAATGTGCTTTTTTCATATCTTGTGAACACTAGGTGGCGTGTTCCAAAATTGTGCAGGTACCCTCAAGTCAGGATGGCTATGACATATACTAACTTTGGCCTGAATATGTTAAAGCATTAGGGAAATTGAGGCTCACATCCATTTTGGTATGCTCACCATGAAATTCGTTTGCATGACATTCAAGAATAGTTCATAACTTTATGTCAGCATGATGTGAAGCTGTGATCGGATTTAATTTTGCAGAAAAACTCTAATGAATTGTCTAGGAGGAGTTTGAAAAAGTAGGTTTTCAAAACATTTAAAAATGGTGGACAGGAAGTTTGCTCGATCATGACATCATTGGTATCATTGTTCTTGGCATGAACCATGGAATTTATCAAGACCAGTATCATGACAGTAGGCAAAACGAGTCAATAGTTATTAGCATTTTAAAAAAGCATTATAATTGACCACAAGATGGTGCTGTCCTTAAACTTTTTGAGTCCATTCAGAGCATAGTGCCACAGACACATACAAAGTTTCATAACAAAGTCGTTCGTAAAATACAGCTTTTTATGTCTAAATTCAAAAAGGCCTGACATCCAAAATGGCCGACATATGAAAATCTGGTATCGTTCAACTCAGTATATAGCACTTGATCTAAACAGATGATTTTCTTAATTTTTGTTCAAGAGTTATAAGCCAAAATTCTGTTTTTGCTATTTCCTGACCAGTAGGGGGCAGTGCACTGAAATGCTGCAGGTAACCTCAGGGCCTAATGATGATGACAGGTACCAAGTTTCATCACAATCATTGAAAGCGTTGCGGAGATACAGCCTCATGTTCAATTTCAAGTTCAATGCGCATTCTTCGTCAAATTTGTTGAAGCACCATTCGAAAACGCTATGGTTTATCAAAATTCTATGAATAACTTTTTGTTGAGAGTGCCTCTAGATGATGCAGGTCAATTTTCGTGCAAATCTGATGGCCTAGGACGACGGAAAATTTTGCAATCGAATCGTCTTTAGCCAAGGAGTCAGAGGAAAAAATAACTTTGTTTCTAGGAAGAAGAACACGAACGGATACAATAGGTGATGAAGCTAAGTGTTTCAGCAAAGAAAAAACAAAAAAGAATAAAATAAATAAATAAAAGAGAAGAGCAGAGAAGAGAGAGAGAAAGGTGAAATAAATAACCTGACATTTGTGTGAATGAGAGATTGATGTGTGTGTTGTGTGTGTGTGTGTGTGTGTGGGCGGGGGGGCGGGGGGGGGGGGGTGAGAGTGCAGATGAGAGACAAGAAAAAAATCATTTTTAATCCTTTAATCCATTATGAGAAGGAGAAGGGCAGAAAGATGTAGTGTATGTGTGTTTTTGTGTGAGCAGGGGCAGACATATCCATGTGTCCTTGAGAGAGAACCAGTTTAAGATTTTCTGTTACAAAGTACAACAAACATCTGATCAGTTATAGTTTCTAAAAACATACTAAACAAAAATGTGGAACTTCTCAAAAAGTTTGTTTATGTTTAGTTCTGAGAACAGACACAGTTTCAGTATGTGAGTGAAGACACAAGGCAGCTAACAGATAGTCAGTTTAGCCTGTTTGTTGCCTGGCATCTGCTCTGCATTTTCACCAATGAACTAGGTCTAACACTGTGAGCTATACTCAAATGCTACTGAGCTTTAAATTATGGTATATTTTGTGTATGGACCCATTTTGTAGTGAAATTCATATCTAATTTACATATGATTTAATAGCTTATTTTAATAAATATCAAAAATCGAAAAGGTGTGCGTGATACCTGACATTTAGATGAACACTGTGTAGTTGGCTTCATAATTGTACATCATTCCCTTCAAATGCTGTTGAGCTTTAAATTATAGTATATTTTGTGTATGAGCCATTTCTGTATTGAAATTAATATCTAATTTACATATGATTTAATGGCTTATTTGAATAAATAACAAAAATCTAAAAGGTGTGCGTTATAGCTAACACCTAGATGAACACTTTACAGTTGGTTGTGTGACTGTAAGTCATTCCGTTCAAGTGCTATTGAGCTTTAAATAATGGTATATTTTGTGCATGAGCCCATACAGTAATAAAATACATGGCAATATTTATATATGATTTAATAGTTTATTTTGTTAAATATCAAAAATCTAAAAGTTGTGCGTTATAGCTGACACCTACATGAACACATTACAGTTGGATATATGACTGTAAGTCATTCCCTTCAAATGCTATTGAAGTTAGAACTGTGTTTAACAATGTTGAATGTAACTTTAGAGACAGTTCCTTAATTTCCGCATATCTGCAAATATCGAACGTCCAAAGTCAAGCCAACTTTATGCCAGTGGCATTTTCAGCAGCATTAACGCTAAATAGTGATGAATGCTAACTTACCTGTGGTCATTTGGTTTCCTTGCCTCAAAAACCGCTACCTCCATTTGAGGCGAATTCAAACAGTCCGTGCTGAGTTAATTTGACCTAAGGTGCTGAGCTGAGGTGTCGGGATGGGGGAGGTGTGCATTGATTCAGTTGTCAGTGAAAATGACCCAGCCAATAACCAAAAGGTTGGATAACACAAAACTACCCAAAGAGACTAGAGGCTCAGGTAGAGACTGAGAAAATAACCCAATTAAATGACCCAAAAAGCTTAAACCAGCGTTTGGGTAGAACAAATAACCCAGCATTTTTTAGATTGTATGCTTCAAGAAATGAGAGCAGCACCTTCCCGAATAGGATGGACACCATCCCACCCTAAAAAAAACATACTTGCCCTAAAAAGTAGGCCAATAATCAATTAAGTCCACATATTAAAGTGGCAAATTAATGTATATGGGACCATACTTTAAACATATTTCATACAAATTTTCATGATTCTACTAGTGAGTCAAGATCAGGATCTGGGCACTTCAAAATAGCACAAGTTTTTAAACTTATCTTGGAATTTTTTTAATATCTCATTTGTTTCTAATATCTAATTTGTTAATCATCTATTGGTTGTGCACACCTCAGATTTGACAAAAGGTCAATGAAATAGTGACATTTAAGCACAAATTATAACTTTTAACATCTATGTCTGTAGGTCCCTACATCTATACGTCACTCAGGTTTATAAATTATGCATTTTTTCCCATTGTTAGGACTTTTCCCCATTTTGAATGTACTGTGCTTTTTATGTGTAAACCCAATTAGATATTTCTTATACCATATTAGTAGTTAGAAACTACACACTAGGATCAAACCCCAACTGAAACCTTTCAAAATGGACAGTCTGGACCAGCTCTTCCCATACTCCATAGAACAACAATTTGTGGAGAGAATTTTGATTGCCAAATGTTTTGGCTGAAGTATATAACTCTTTTTATCCTCCATGTTATTTTCTTTGACACAAAAGTACAGTTAATGCCGATGATTTACAGTCCCCTCTGAAAAAATTGGAACGGCAAGGCCAGTTCTATTGTTTTTAAGAGATTAAAAGATGAATATGAAGATCAGAATTTTAGCTTTAATTTCCTGATATTTAAAATTTGTGTCGAACAACTTAGAACATGGCACCTTTGGTGGCAGACCACCCAATTTTTAAGTAAGCAAAAGTATTAGAGTAGATAGTCTTAAAGTAAATATCACTTAATTTTTTTATTGCAGAGCCCTTGCTTTCAATAACTGCATCAAGTCGGCGACCCACTGGCATCACCAAACTGTTGCATTCTTTTTTGTGACATTTTTCCAGGCTTGAACCACAGCTTCTTTCAGTTGTTGTTTGTTTTTTGGGGGGTATGGGTTCAGAAGGTGAAATGCATGCTCAATTGGGTCAAGGTCTGGTGATAAACCTGGACAGTCTAAAAGCTTCCATTATTTTCCTCCAATGAAGTCCTTTGTTGTGTTGGCAGTGTTTAGTGTCATTGTCTTGCTGCATGATAAAGGTCTTTCTAATTAGATTGGATGCATTTTTCTGTCAATTGTAAACATTTGTGGCTCATCACTGTATTTGTTTGCAAATTCAAATATGGCCTTACGATTTTTTACTGCTGATAAGTGGTTTGCATCTTGTGGTATTGCTCTCAAAGTCTTCTTTGAGAAGACCAGTGGTTTCTTTCTTTTTCAGGACATTCTAAATTGTTGTATTGGCTATGGCCAATGCTTGTGTAATAGCTTTGATTGAAGAAACACATGTCAGTCACATGTTCCAATATTTTTGTTACTTGAAAAATGGGTGGATTTAAACAAAATGTGCCATATTTAAGTTGTTTAATACATCTAGATATAAATATCAAGAAATGAAACCTGAACTTCTGATCTATCATTTCATATTCATCTTTTGATCTCTTAAATGTCTTCAATGTATAGCACAAAATCATGCATATTTAATAGCAAATAGAGAAAAATGTTTAAAATGACTTCCTGCATAACTAAACAATGACCTGCATTGAACAAAACACTCATCTAAGTGTAGGGACCCCTAAAACTGGCTATGTTTTTGAAAATCATTTTTTGGATTATTGTTAATATGTATTTGTTTTTGCCTTTTTGTGTTTTCTTTCTTGTGTATTTTTATTTTTGTTCACCACAATGCTGTCATTTAAGTTTGTTATGTTACTGGTATCTGGTGTAATGTTCCTTTGAGTTAGGAAGTATCCTTTCATCAGCCAATCGATGGGACTCTGATTAGGGCTACGCCATCTTGTTTTGTTGAGTGGTAAAGCAACGGAGAAAGAAGAAGCGAGGAGAACGGACATGGCATAGTGAAGTCACATGTTTTCTTGCTCCTTGAAGACCAAAGCATACAGTCCTTTTTGGAGATGGTGGAAAGAGTCCATTGTGTTTGAGACTTTCTTTTTCGGTGTACTCAGTTAGCATTTTTTCCAGCAGTAAGCAGAGCGTGGCTTTGTGCATGAGAGTTTTGGACACTGGATCTGTTTTCCACAGCTTGGAAAGCAGGAAAAGTACAAAAAGTGAAGGACTTAGATTTTTCCCTTGCCTGAGAGGAAAAACAGTCTGGAACAGCTCGGGAGTTGAATTGAGCAACTTGATTAGTTTACTGTAAACACTCTCCCCTCTCTGTTTCCATCATCCTGTGTTGGCACCTTTTTTCTTTTTGGTCCTCTGTTGACTCAGGTGTGGACAGGTGAAGATCCTCACCATTTGCGCATTCCTTTGTCTTCCCGAATACCATTTGCGTGTATTTACATACCTTCCTGAAAACCATATATTGTTATTCCTGTCCTACACTGATATGCTTCATGTTTTATGTAAATATGCCCTTCCACCTAGCCAATCAATAGTTAACCCATTGTCTCTGTTGTGCGTCAAGCATGATATGTAATCTGCCTTTCTTGAATAAATGAGAGATCTTGCCCTTTGCATTTTGTGTGTCTGTGTGTCATTTGGCAAACTCTCCCAAGCTTGGTGCGGGAAGTGTGTAGCAGGCCAAAGGTGCCGTCTTTTTGTGTACTCTCACTTTCTCTCTTCTTAAGAAGATTCTCTATTCAAAAATCCTAACACAACTGCTGCGTGAATTTCATTGGTTGAGGATGGAATCTATTTCTGCTGCCTGCATTTTCGTGTATGAGGGAAGCCATGGCGGTTGAGTAAGTAAATCCACCGCAACTCATTTTCGTGGGATGAAATGCAAGTGACTCTCTCTTGTTTCACTCTATGCTGGAAGTAGTAAATTACAAGGCCAGGTTATCATCTTGTGAATGTGCACAAATGGTTTTGGGCCCTGACAAGTTTTATGACATGATCTCTGTGTCTCAGTTCAGGTCTGTGTCACGATGCCTTTGTACAAGAACAGACAGGGTTGTTTTTCTCTCCTTCTATAGAGTTGTTTTTCTTTTTGGAATGTGCATTGCTTGTGAATACCTGATCGTCCCTGCCTGTCGGAGCTCCAGCTCCTATCCTCTTATCAGGTGTCTTAGTTCCTGTTTCAATGGTGCCAACACAACAGATATTTTGATTCTAGCTGTGACCTGTTCCAACTGACATTTATCACTCTATCACTATTTCCTGTGTTCTGTGTATATGACATGCCTTTGTGAGCATTAAACTAAGAAGCTTTCACGGAACTCTGTGTCTGTGTGACTTCTTCCCTAGCTTGGACGATAGGATAATCAGCCAGCGCAGGGTCCGAATTCTGGTTCTCTGACTGGTATCGGACAAGAACTTAAAAGTTTCCTGGTGTCAGAATCAGATATATCTAGACAGATATATACCTCTGTGTAGATATCCTGATAAATCATGAAGTATTGGTTGAAATATCACATTTTGGCTTACTGTGTTCCCATGAACACAGTCTGTCTTAAAGATGCTGTGCATACGTGATTCGACAAACTCTGTAACTACATCAAAAGAAACTACGTAGGTTGAAATATCACACTGTTTTAGTCCATGGTGCTTCCACGAACGCAGGTCACGTAAAAGATTGTTACTACGTGATTCAACAAAACGTCTGATACCCTTTATTGAGTGAACCTTATACCCAGCACTGTCTGATATTCTCTCATGATTATTAAATTGTAAGCTGTAACCATGGGTGGATGTGGTCAGTCTAAAATCACACCAAATCAGTGGATGTATGATCATGGTAAAGGCGTTTTTGTGCAGCCTTTCATCGATAATTTAGCAGGCTGGACAGAAGTAGGGTCCAGGGTCCAGGGCAGAGGTATAGCAGGTAGACCTTGTGAATATGCCTGGGCCAACCAGGACCATCTCACTAACTTTTATGCTGAGTTAAGCACTTTTTTCAGCGAAAACTCGAGGGAAACAGGATATTTCACATGCGGCGAACACTAAACAGCAGGCTCACAAATCCCCTAGCTTGTTTTAATTTGCTTCCAGAATGAATGGGAAATCAATTCACATTTGCCTTTAACCAGAAAATATTCCATTCATATTCATAAACACATGTTTAAACAATATGCGTATTGAGTGCGCTCAACCCATTAGAATTACGACCCAAAATCTGCAAACAATGACAGCCATGGAGTTCGCCACATGTATGAGGGAAATGGAATCCGCCAGGGCTTTTGAAGCCTCTGTCAAACAAAAAAATTAACTTGTGATGGTCTCTACTTAAGCCAACAAGGGATCCTCATTAACCTTGCACCAACACAAACGTAATACAGGCAACAGGTGGTTTGGTAACTGCCACTATTGTGATAAACCAGATCACAGGGAGTGCAAATGTCATAAGAAGCAAAGAGATTAGCATAATTCACAGCCCCGGCCTCAGTCACAGCCTGCCACCTTGCCTGTAAATATGAGAACATCCCAAATGACTCCACATTTTTATGTGACTACTCTGTTTGTTCATTACCAAATATTGTTCACAAGGCTCACTCTATCCCCTTTCATTCTGCTCAGGCTGCGGATCTCGTTGCTCTCACTTGTGCTTGTCATCTCTTTAAGGGTAAGACTGTTACGATTTACACTAATTTTTGTTTAACTAATACTTTTGGCACATGATTTTGGTAAGCTAGGGCATTCTTGTGGTTTTTCACACTCGTTTCTGAACTTTTAGAAGCCTCACTCTTACCTGACAGGATTGCTATTGTTAAGGTTAAAGGTCATGACTCCCGTAACACAGAATAGGCCTGTGATAATTCACTCACTGATGAAATAGCTAAGTGGGCCTCAAAATCTTTGTCCAACATAATGTCTCTATTTTTCACGTTTTCGCATTCTCTGACCCCCTGTGACATTGATGTTGCTTTTTTACAGACACAGGCCTCTCCAGAAGACCTCATGTTTTGGTCCTTGGAAGGTTGTTCCCCATCGCCCATTGATGGTTTACAGTTATTTACATTTACATTTATTCATTTAGCAGATGCTTTTATCCAAAGTGACTTACAAATGAAGAAATACAAGCAAAGTTTATGATATATCAAGCGGAGAACAATACAAGTAGTGCTACAATACAAGATCTTTTGAGTTCTAGAAAATCACAGAGTAGAGGTGTAAGTGCCAGAGTAAGTTTTTTTTGTTTGTTTTTTTAAAGGATAATGTGGGGTTGACGTTTTATGGGTTAGTTAGGTGTTCACGGAAGAGGTTGGTCTTTAGCTGTTTTTTGAAGATACTGGCAGATTCTGCTGTCTAGATGTTTAGAAGCCTTTCCATGCTCAAAGGAAAAAGCAAATACCATAATTAAAATTCTTACAAAAGAAATAATCCCAGGGTACGGTATCCCCCAAACTATTGATAGTGACAATGGGACACCTTTTGTTTCCAAAGTAACACAGAAACTAAACATTGATTGGCACTTTCATATTCCAGATCATCCCCAGAGCTCAGGAAATGTGTAAAGGAAAAAATTGCATCATTAAGGATCCTAGAGAACTCTTCAAGCAATTGGGTTGATCTACTACCTGCCATCCTATGCAAACTTAACATTACTCCTAATCAGAAAACTATATTGTCTCCTTTTGAGATCATTATGGGCAGACCATTTCCCACTCCATGAACTAAGGGTAACCCAGGTGTTTGCTTTACAGGTGATCTGGACGTGATTGTCAGCATCTACACTCAAGTTCTCATTGAAAAATTGAACAGTGTATATGGTGATGTTTCTGTTTCCATCCCTCTGCCCACAGAACAGCCTACTCACCCTTTCCTTCCAGGTGACGCTGTCCTCTTCAAGAGTCTGAAACCACAAAAAGATGGTGAAGCAGCTTACAGACTTCCAACTCATATGATAGCTGTGACTCGCACCGCAATTCTCCTAGCTCCTCTAGAAGCTTCCTCACGCCTCGTTCCTCACCTCCACGCAGTGCAATTAGAGAATTGATATGTCCTTCAAGTTGGTTGATGTCGATCAATTTCCGGGTCACGGTCTGAAGGATGGAGGAGCGTGGAAATGAGGAAGCATCAATTTGAGTATTGAGAAACACCCCTTATGGCTAAGTTTTGTCATACTTACCAGGAGAGTGGGGAGAAACTATCCACTTTCTTGTACAAGTTAGATAAACTCCTTCATTGGGCATTCCTAAAGGGAGGGATCAATGCAGCAGGCATGAATAGAGTTAGGATTTAGCAGCTCATTAAAGGGGCCAGTACAAATGATATGGTCGCTCTGCAAGTAAGAATGATGCATACCTTGCAGGATCCTCCTTCTTTTTCACAGTTAATGAAAGAGGTGAGAGAGGAAGAGCATTGGGTAACTGCTACAGATGTAAAAGCTTCTGTTGCTGCTGTTCTTCTCCCCAGATATCTGAGTCATCTGAGTTACATAATCTGAAGAAAGAGGTTAAAGAGTTGTTGACTAAAGTGAATCAATTGTTGAGTGTAACTATGGTGAGTTCTAGTTCTGACCGGGTTACATTGAAAGTCTCCAGTCAGACATCAGAAACTGTGAGTAGGGATCAAAGGCCTAAACCTCAGAGATCATCTGTGCCTGGTATTATCTGTTACAAATGTGGGGAAGACGAACATAAGAAATGGGAGTGTAAATCACCTGAATATACTGAGCAGCCTGCAGGAAAACTTCAGAGGTCAGTGAAGGAACAGCACGGGGCTCCTGACAAAACATGTTCCACTAATTTTTCTTTTCCACTTGGAGCTAGCCAGCCCAAATTGCCTGCAGGATTGGTAGGGCTTGTCTCTGAGGTGCCTGTTCAAATAGAAGGGATTTATACAAAGATCTCTTCTTGATAGTGGTTCACAGGTCACCATATTGTACCAAATAGTTTCTTTGACACCCACCTGAAACACTTGCCTCTTCAGCAAATGGAGAATCTTGAAATTTGGAGTCTGAGCTTCCACAAGTATCCTTATGATGGATTTTTGCCTCTTTGACTTGAGTTTACTGAACACGTGGCTTGCATTTGTCCAGATCCCTTAAAGAGGGAACGGATATCTATTTTGGAAGGTACTAAAACGCAGTTAGTGAAGAAGTTGTTTGAGTCTTGTCGTGAGCAGGCTGGAGAGAAGTTCTTGAGCACTACACATCCTGTCATACAGCACTATACATCCTAAATATATATCCTGTAATCAGAGAAGCTTATGAATCTATCCAGAAGACAGATATACCTCAAGATAATGAAGATAGCTATGGGACAGTATGGTTTGTGAAGCGTAATCCAGTTGTTTTGAAGCCAGGTCAGGTTTTACAACTCCATGGTAATGGAGTCGGATGAAGGAATTGTTGTTGTTAATAGATCAAGCAACAGTTGTTACTGTAGTTTCTGCTGAGTAGCAGGTGAGGCCTGAAGTACATTCAGCATCTGTTGTGTCAAGCTGAAGGGTCACGGTGACCCTTCAGAACGTGTCTACCAGGGAAGTGCAAGTGAAATTAACTGCTCTTGCTCATACAGTGAGGGAAAAAAGTATTTGATCCCCTGCTGATTTTGTACGTTTCTTGTAGTTGGCCACCAGGTTTGCACACATCTCAGGAGGGATTTTGTCCCACTCCTCTTTGCAGATCTTCTCCAAGCCATTAAGGTTTCGAGGCTGACGTTTGGCAACTCGAACCTTCAGCTCCCTCCACAGATTTTCTATGGGATTAAGGTCTGGAGACTGGCTAGGCCACTCCAGGACCTTAATGTGCTTCTTCTTGAGCCACTCCTTTGTTGCCTTGGCCGTGTGTTTTGGGTCATTGTCATGCTGGAATACCCATCCACGACCCATTTTCAATGCCCTGGCTGAGGGAAGGATGTTCTCACCCAAGATTTGACGGTACATGGCCCCGTCCATGCGGTGAAGTTGTCCTGTCCCCTTAGCAGAAAAACACCCCCAAAGCATAATGTTTCCACCTCCATGTTTGACGGTGGGGATGGTGTTCTTGGGGTCATACGCAGCATTCCTCCTCCTCCAAACACGGCAAGTTGAGTTGATGCCAAAGAGCTCCATTTTGGTCTCATATGACCACAACACTTTCACCCAGTTGTCCTCTGAATCATTCAGATGTTCATTGGCAAACTTCAGACCGGCATGTATGTGTGCTTTCTTGAGCAGGGGGACCTTGCGGGCGCTGCAGGATTTCAGTCCTTCACGGCATAGTGTGTTACCAATTGTTTTCTTGGTGACTATGGTCCCAGCTGCCTTGAGATCATTGACAAGATCCTCCCGTGTAGTTCTGGGCTGATTCCTCACTGTTCTCATGATCATTGCAACTCCACGAGGTGAGATCTTGCATGGAGCCCCAGGCCGAGGGAGATTGACAGTCCTTTTGTGTTTCTTCCATTTGCGAATAATCGCACCAACTGTTGTCACCTTCTCACCAAGCTGCTTGGCAATGGTCTTGTAGCCCATTCCAGACTTGTGTAGGTCTACAATCTTGTCCCTGACATCCTTGGAGAGCTCTTTGGTCTTGGCCATGGTGGAGAGTTTGGAATCTGATTGATTGATTGCTTCTGTGGACAGGTGTCTTTTATACAGGTAACAAACTGAGATTAGGAGCACTCCCTTTAAGAGTGTGCTCCTAATCTCAGATCGTTACCTGTATAAAAGACACCTGGGAGACAGAAATCTTTCTGATTGAGAGGGGGTCAAATACTTATTTCCCTCATTAAAATGCAAATCAATTTATAACATTTTTGACATGCTTTTTTCTGGATTTTCTTGTTGTTATTCTGTTTCTCACTGTTCGAATAAATCTAACATTAAAATTATAGACTGATCATTTCTTTGTCAGTGGGCAAATGTACAAAATCAGCAGGGGATCAAATACTTTTTTCCCTCACTGTATATGTCCAGTAACATTAGTGCCGCAGTTTAATTCTGACCCTGTGCCAGAGCGAGCTGAACTTTCTCATGCATCTTTTGATTTTGGAAATTTCCCTATGCTGGAAGAACAAAGCAGAGATTGTATGAGAAAATTATGCAGAGAAGTGTTTTCACTCCATGAAAGGGAGGTTGGATGTTCAAACGGTACTACGCACAAGATAAGCTTAAATGATGCACAACCCTTTAGAGAAAAGTGCCGTTGTCTCACCCCAGCTGATTTGGAGGATGTGCGGCAGCATCTCCAGGAACCTAAGGCAGCAGAGTTTTATTATAGAGTCTCGCAGCCCCTATGCTTCGCCCATCACAGTGGTGCATTGTGATGGCGGGCCTGCAGCCCACACAAACAATGCACATAACGCTCCTCGTGCAACTGCCGGTGGGGTGCTGAACAGACAGCACGATTTCAGCACCCTGATTGTTTTGGACAGAAGAGCGCAAATGGCTGCGAGGCGGGGTGGCAGAAACACACAAGACTGGCAGCAGATGGTTGGAGCAGCTTCACTTCACCGTCTGAGAGAAGAGGAGTGGATATAAAAGGGCCCAGAAGACACGGCGTGGTGAGTTCTTTCTCCTGAAACACGGCCAGTGATTCGTCTCTCTCTCTCTCTCTCTCTCTCTGTTTATTATGGACATGGACAACGATGACGCAAAATGAAGAGGGGAAGCTGTGCTGTGCCTCCCGCCGGCACCCTTGCCCTCCGCCACCCTTGCCCTCCGCCAGGCCTCCTGGGTCCTGCCTCATGGCCACTCCAGCCCATTTCCTCATGGTCTGCTCCAGGAAGATAGCGATACGCACACACACACACACACACACACACACACACACACACAACACCCCTTAATCTCCACCACTGCGCCTGAACTTAAACGCATTCTTTTTCACCTGCTCTGCCTGCCGAGTGTCTGTTCTGCCTGTCCTGGCCCTGAGAGGTCACACTGGTGGAGAATACGGGCATAAAAGCACAGACACCCCTCCCCCACCCCGAAAAAAAAACATGGATTCCATGCTGCAACACCTGCTGAAAACCAGGTGCCTAGGAGCATTGGCAGGAGTGAGCAGAGGGACCATCCACAGGGCCTCCGTTGGGGTCAAGCCCCCCGACGGTCAGAGCCCATCCTGCATTGGGACACCCCAACCGCTCTGCCTATGGGACACCCCAGGACGAGCCGATGTCCACCGAGCCGGACCTCGACTCCCTGGAACGTGTCATCACGTGTCATCTGGCTGGCGGGCTGTGCCCTCCATGCTGCTACACCTCCAGATGCCCAACCATGGCTGTAAGGGTGAATGGCAAAACGGTCACAGCCCTTCTCGATTCAGGGAGCACAGTAACCCTGTCCCACTTGACCACTCTCAGCCAGCTGTCTGAGCCCATGGGATACCTCCCACCTGTCTGCGCCCACGGAGACATCCCGGAGGTCCCTGCCATGGAAGTGACGTCTTTTCATTAACCTACAACTGACTGCTCCAGCCGCCACAGGCCGGGTCCAGCCAGCATACATGGCCCAAGGAGCTTCCTCAGGTGAGACATACACACCCTCTAACCCAGTCTGTTCTGTGTTTCACCAGGTCACTCGGGAGGGGAACCTTTGGCACAAACAGAAAGATGATGACTGACTGAGGCACTATTGGGGCCAGGTGTAATTGATCAATGGTGTCAACCAGCAACCTAAGCAGCGTCTCCCAGCCACCTACTTCCTGGTGTCCAACGGCCTCCTCTACTTCCGGACAGAGCGCCGAGGCCAGCATTGTGACTTCCTGGTCATCCCTCACTCCAAGACTTAGCCCCTGATGCACCTGGTCCACAGCCATCTGCTTGGCCGCCATCTCAGGGCCCACAACACCCTGGCCAAGCTGCAGGACTGGTTCCTTTGGTCCGGTATGGACACCAACATCTGGGCCTTCTTTCAGCAGTGCCCACAGTGCCAGCGGACTGAGCCCCGGAATCCACCACCTGCGCCCCTCATTCCTCTACCCATTATTGGTGTCCTCTTTGAGACGGCGGGAATGGATCTCGTAGGGCTGCTCCCAAAGTCTGCCCGGAGTCACGAGTACATCCTAGTGATCCTCCATTATGCCACCAGGTACCCCAAGGGAGTCCTGCTAAAAAAGCCACCTCCCAGAACATTGCCCGTGAACTGGTGCTCCTGTTAAGCTGTGTGTGGATCCCCAAGAACATCTTAACTGACCAAGGTATGCCTTTTATCTCAAAACCCCATTCCAGTCCCCCCCTGCTGCTCCCAAATGCCACCTGTAAGTTCCTGGCCCACTGGCAGGGCCCCTACATAGTCATCGCGAGGATACTACCACCTGCAACAGCCCAGTTAGCGTGCAGACACACAATTATACCACATAAACATGCTGAAAAGATGGGTCCAGCCTGCCCCAGCACTTTCTGACTTTTCTGTTATTCCCTCAGAGCCTGACGGGCATACCTTGGTCCATTGAGGGTAAGAGCTTACCCCCACAATGTGCCAAGAGCTGACAGAGCTAATAGACCAGTTCACAAACATCTCATCCACCCCAGGCCTGACCCACCTGTCCACCATGAAATTAAAACTCCACCAGGGGTGGTGATCAGACAGCAGTTCTACAGTGTCCCAGAGGCTCTCCGTCAAGCTATTAAGGAAGTCAACTGGATGCTCCAAGATGGAATCATTGAAGAGCCCGCCAGTCCCTGGTTCAGCCTCATCGTGGTGGTCCCAAAGCCCAACAGCAGCACCCAGCTTTGCAATGACTTCCGGAGGCTCAACCAGGTCTCGGAGTTCGATAGCTAACCCCTTCCCCAAGTCAACAACCCGATAGAGCAATAGAGCATCTGGGGAGAGCCCGGTTCTTCTCCACTCTGGCACCAGAAGCAAGGGCCAAAACCGCCTTCAGCACCACAAGCGGCTTCTGGCAGTACTGAGTTCTTCCCTTCGGCCTCCATGGAGCATCAGCGACTTACCAGCGCCTAATGAACATCGTGCTGAGGCCGCACTACCAGTTCGCGGCCGCCTACTTCGAAATGTTGTAATCCACTCCTCCACCTGGGCCGACCACATCTATTACTTCAGGGAAGTCCTAAGAAGCCTCAAGAAGGCCGGGTTGATGGCCAACCAAAAGAAATGCCAACTGGGGCTAACAGAGGCACAGTCACTGGGATACCGCATTGGCCAGGGGTTGCTGAAGCCACAAGAGAAAAAGCTGGAGGCAGTAAGAGGGTATCCCCAGCCCACATCAAAAAAGCAGGTAGATGCCTTTCTGGGGTTGGAGGCAGGGACATGCACAGACATTTGGGGGACAGGGGCTCAGGCGGAAATAAAGGACACTTCTCATAATTATTTATTTCTATTAATTAATTATTTCTATAAAATAATCAGTTCACACAGAGACCATGGTCTTTTTTAGTATTCACAAGTGCATCACAAGAGCAGGCAACAGCAAAGAAAACTATGCCACAATGTGCATGTTGTCTATGATAATAGTTTCAAGTATATATTTAGAGTAACTGCACCAAGGAGAGGGACATTGTTTCACCAATAATTAGTTTATTTTGCACAAGGCAATAAAATATTTTATTTCTTTTGGTGTTATTGGAATACATAACACTTCAAAATCAACAAAAATCATCAGACTATACGAGAAAAGGCTGTAGTTGCTATTTTGTTAATTTTACAGGAAAAAAACACTGCAAAAATAATGAGAATAAACACTGCAAAAATACAAAAATAAAGCAACTTAACTGAAATTATTACACAAAAGGTCTTGAATTGTGAAATATAATGTTATTTCCATTCCCTTCTTGTCTCTCCTACCTCCCTTACAGCAGCAACCTTCTGGGGCCCTGTAGATGTTTACTACTTCACTGTGGTTTACAGGAATGTCTTACTTAATAGCTAGGAGGAGATCAGAAAGCCTCTCTTCTGTACATAGGCTTCTGAGTGTGTGTTTCACCAGCTTGAGCTTGGAAAAGTACCACTCCACTGTTGCTGTTGACACTGGAATTGTTGCATAAGTTCTTATCATTTCCACCAGTGTTGGAAAGATATCCTGTCCACTCTCTCAGTGTTTTTAACATATTCATAGTGGATGTGCTTGGGAAAGAGGCATGATAAACCCTGAGCTCTGTTTTCAACTTCTGCTCCTCTCCTCCATAGAATTCACACAGTGTGCATCTTTGCCTATCCAGTGGTTGGCCTTTGTCAAACTGTGGAGTGCACTCAGTATTTTACTGAACTGTGTCTCACACTCTCCCCTAAATCTTCTTTGTAGTTCCTGAGAAAGAATATATATGAATGAATAGTACACCTTCCCTCTATAGTAGTCTTCTACTGACTGGAAGGAGTGGTTCTCTGTGACTGCACTAGTACTTTGGCTATACTTTGCAAGCACCCTCCTCTGCTTTTGCTATCCTGGGGGGACTGCCGGAATGCTGATCCCAGCGGCTTTTGCCTTTTCAGTGGCACTCTTAAACAGTTTTCCAAATTGTTCTTCTGTCCTGATTAGGGTTGTCAAAAGTACTGGTACTTCGGTACCAAGTCGGTACTAAAAAGAAAAAAGTTGACGGTACCAAATTTTCATACGTACCAGTAGTACCAGGTCAACCCGCTACTGATGCGCTGCCTGACAGGTAGTCAGTTGGGAACTTTTCATGGGTGCATCATGCAACAAAGAGAGCCAAAGCAGCAGCAGCTCCCCCGGTTACCATGGCTGTGTCTGAAACCGCATACTTACCTACTATATAGTAGGCGAAATACATGTATTTCTCTCGGACGCTCGTTTTCCACTTTCTGTGCTATTACCACTAAGTGTGTAAAAGCTGCGCCCCTAAAATTTATGTGCGGATAGATTGACCGTGCTTTCAGGAAGAGCGGCTGCTTACCCACAGTATTTATTCAAGCAGTTCCAGCAAGTGAGTTTAAAATGATGGTAGCGGTTGCATTATGAATGTTGTGGCATAGTTTAATTGGAGTGTATACTTGCAAGAAAACATCCTTGTTTTTGCTTACTTAATGGTTAGCATACGCGCGTTTAAAGCTAATACGGCCAGGAGTCCTTATTAACCATTTAATGCTTTAACTTTTATTGTGTCACGGTTTCCCTTTTAAGCAGCGCACTGTGGAGCATGTGGGCGCGCGTGCACGAGCAAGGTGCGCAAGCACCTACTTTTCCTTTGTTGACAACCGTGACATTTGGACAGGTGCTTTTGTTATCTTTCTGTTATGTCTCCTCCCTGTTCTGTCATTGGCTGTTATTTCACGTGTGTCTGAAGTGCTGTCAGCCGTCAGCAATTAAGACGCTGATTATGTTTGTATATATACCGCGCGCCTCCCAGCACACGGCACGGAATATTAGATTAGTATAGATACTTACGTTAGATATAGATAAGATTCTTGCGGTGTATTAGATTACTTTAGTTTAGATTCCATACATAGTGAACCACAGTCACAGTCATAGTTATTGTCCATGTCACATTTCATGTTTAGATTCGTATGTTTAAGTCACGCTGGTTTTTCCGCTCCCAGTTAGTAGTCATAGCTTATGTTTCATGTTGTGCATATCGACCCTGTATTCCGTGACCACGACATTGTTTCCTGCCTTGTCCCGTTTATGCCTGTTTGCCGATCGACTGACCTTTTGCATGTTTTGGATTACGTTTATGGATTACGATTTGGATTTAACTACCTGTGTCTCTCTTTAATAAAACTGTTCAACTGCACTTTCATCCGTCCTATCTTCGTTACGTCTCGAGACGTGACAGAATATTCTGCCGTGACATGGATGCGGCAGGAAGACAGGGGAGACATCACGCTACAGAAACCATGGAAGTAGCAGGACAGTACCTTATTGGGAAATGCTCGGATTACTGGCCGCATTTTTTGTCCGTGCAGCTCCCCCAAAGGTACGCTGTTGAACTTCCGCTGGAGACAGCGGGATTGGGGAGCTACCCGCTGGAGTTCCTCTACAGCTGCCAGGAATATTTCTGCAGCCTGGCATATCCCATGCCTACTAAGAGACAATGGATCGGGTTCTTGGTCTCCAGGTTTTGCGGTCCGGCCCGTGACTGGGCGAAGCAGCTGGTGAGCACTGGGTACTCTGCCCTCCATGATGTCACTCAGTTTGCAGAACTTTTTATGGAGGAGTTCACGCAGCCAGGGCAGCTACACGGTCTGGATTTACTGGGGTGGAGAGTCAATGGACAGCCCCAGGTTGACCTGCCATTCAACTTCTATTATGAGGGGGTTGACAGGGCAGCCTCCACCGATCTGCTTCATGACTGACTGAGATGCATGACTGAGGGCTGCGGGAAAGAGACTCAGCTCCAATGTCCCACATGCAAAAAGCTGGGTCTCCAGGAAACATTTTTCTGCTCAAAAGAATGCTTCAAGAGCAGCTGGCGTCAGCACAATCATCTACACAGAAAAGCCCCTATGGAACTGCAGCCAGAAGTCAACGTAGCAACCTCAGAACCAGAGCTGTAACCTGAGACCCACGAGGAGGTCTCACCCGCCGAGCTCCAGCCAGAGGTCCACGTGGCGACCTCAGAGCTCCAGCCTGAGACCCACGAGGAGGTCTCAGCACCCGAGCTCCAACCAGAGGTCAACATGATGATCTCAGAACCTGAGCTCCAGCCTGAGACCTACAAGGAGGTCTCAGCACTGGAGTTCCAGCCTGAGGTTAACCTGGTGACCTCAGAGCCCCAGCCTGAGACCCACGAGGAGGTCTCAGCTTCGGAGCTCTAGCCTGAGGTTAACATGGCGACGTCAGTGCTCATACCTGAGACCCATGAGCTGGTCGCACCCGCTGAGCTCCAGCCAGAGGTCCACGTGGCGACCTCAAAGCTCCAGCTTGAGACCCACGAGGAGGTCTCAGCACCAGAGCTCCAGCCTGAGGTTAACCTGGCGACCTCAGAGCCCCAGCCTGAGACCTACGAGGAGGTCTCAGCACCAGAGCTCCAGCCAGAGGTCCACATGTCAACCTCAGAACCCAAGCTCGAACCTGAGACCCATGACGGGGTCTCACCCGCCAAGCTCCAGCCAGAGGTCCACGTGGCGACCTCCGAGCTCCAACCTGAGACCCACGAGGAGGTCTCAGCACCTGAGCCCCAGCCTGAGACCCACAAGGGGGTCTCAGCACCAGAGCTCCAGTCAGAGGTAAACATGGCGACTTCAGAACTCGAGCTCCAACCTGAGATCCACGAGGAGGTCTCCGCTTCAGAGTTTCAGTCTGAAGTCCATGAGGGGGGCTCAGCTCTAGACGTCCACTGTAAAGCCCAGTTACTGTCCCAAGTGTCTGTTAACACGGACAACCAAGCTTTGCTCACGTCCACATATGCTGACATGACCAACCCAGTGTCTGCTGAACCGGACAACAAAGCTCAGCCCACATCTAAGTCTGTTGACCTGACCAACCAAGTGTCTGTTGACAAGGACAACCAAGCTCTGCTCATGTCCATGTCTGCTGACATGAACAACCGAGTGTCTGTTGACACGGACAACCAAGCTCTGCTCACATCCAAGTCTGCTGATCTGATCAACCAAGTTTTGCTCATGCCAGAGTCAGAAAATATGTTCGAACAAGTTCTGCTCACACCCGAGTTTGCTGAAACAGACAACCAAGTTCAGCCTGCAGGCTCTGCTGAGTATGTCGCTCTGTTTTCCTGTTAAGCTGAGGACGTCGCTCTGCTTTCCTGTTCCACCGAGGACGGCGCTCTGCTTTCCTGCTCCGCCGAGGACGTCGCTCTGCTTTCCTGCTCCGCCGAGGACGCTGCATTGCTGAGTACGTCGCTATGTTTCCCTGCTCCGCCGAGGACGTCCCTCTGCTTTCCTGCACTGCTGAGTACGGCGCTCTGCTTTCCTGCTCTGCCGAGGACGTCGCTCTGCTTTCCTGCTCCGCCGAGGACTTCGCTCTGCTTTCCTGCTCCGCCGAGGACGCTGCACTGCTGAGTACGTCGCTATGTTTCCCTGCTCCACCGAGGACGTCCCTCTGCTTTCCTGCACTGCTGAGGACGTCGTGCTGCTTTCCTGTTCTGCTGAGAACGTAGCTCCGCTTTCCTGTTCCGCCAAGGACGTCACTCTGCTTTTTTTTCGCGCTAAGAACGCTGTGCGGTCTCCTGGTTCAGCTTGGGACATTTTGCCCAAGGGGCCGGGACTGCCAAAAGAGATGGATGTTTCATGGCGCTCCGGGTGGTGCACCCTTTGGGGGGGGGTTATGTCACGGTTTCCCCTTTAAGCAGAGCACTGTGGAGCATGTGGGCGTGCATGCACGAGCAAGGTGCGCGAGCACCTGCTTTTCCTTTGTTGACAACCGTGACATTTGGACAGGTGCTTTTGTTATCTTTCTGTTATGTCTCCTCCCTGTTCTGTCATTGGCTGTTATTTCACGTGTGTCTGAAGTGCTGTCAGCCGTCAGCAATTAAGACGCTGATTATGTTTGTATATATACCACACGCCTCCCAGCACACAGCGTGGAATATTAGATTAGTATAGATACTTACGTTAGATATAGATAAGATTCTTGCGTTGTATTAGATTAGATTACTTTAGTTTAGATTCCATACATAGTGAACCACAGTCATAGTCATAGTCTTAGTTATTGTCCATGTCACGTTTCATGTTTAGATTCGTATGTTTAAGTCACGCTGGTTTTTCCGCTCCCAGTTAGTAGTCATAGCTTATGTTTCATGTTTTGTATATCGACCCTGTATTCCGTGACCACGACATTGTTTCCTGCCTTGTCCCGTTTATGCCTGTTTGCCGATCGACTGACCTTTTGCATGTTTTGGATTACGTTTATGGATTACGATTTGGATTTAACTACCTGTGTCTCTCTTTAATAAAACTGTTCAACTGCACTTTCATCCGTCCTATCTTTGTTACGTCTCGAGACGTGACAGAATATTCTGCCGTGACATGGATGCGGCAGGAAGACAGGGGAGACATCACGCTACAGAAACCATGGAAGTAGCAGGACAGTACCCCCAGTGACATATTGGGGTAAAATAAATGAGAGGACATGATGGGGTTTACTAATTGTACACACCAGGCTTTTTGATGACCTATATATCTGAAATTTATGTGTTAGAACATAATAGATGTGTGGCTAGCACTGTTTATGTCTTTAATATCAGTCAGTCAGAAAAACATTTCTACTCTTGTCTGGATAACTCTGAGTAACTTTAATAATGATATACTTGAAGTACATAATGGAATTTTAAAAAATATATTTATATATAATTTTATATTTATATTTACCTTTGTTAATAAAATAGTGTATTGTTCAATTAGTATGTTTTTGTGTTTTGCTATGGTACTGAAATTGGTACAGAGTACCTTGGAATTTTAGTGGTATTGGTATTGACTACTGAAATTTTGGTACCGTGACAACCCTATTCCTGAGGTTGGACATGGTGTCCTTCACTCCAACAACAGCACATGCTGTGGACAGATTAATATTGCATCAGAGGCAATTGCAGTGACTTCAGTGACTGGAGTGGCTATCGCAAGGCCAAGCAAAAACTCAGTCTATGGCTTTAAGGTACATCCTGACCCCTCCAGCAGCAGCATCTAGAGGCTCCTGCTCTGAGAATGTTGACCACAGTACTTATCACTTTAAGGAGAGC
This sequence comes from Ictalurus punctatus, assembly GCF_001660625.3. Taxonomy (NCBI): domain Eukaryota; kingdom Metazoa; phylum Chordata; class Actinopteri; order Siluriformes; family Ictaluridae; genus Ictalurus; species Ictalurus punctatus. The sequence goes on from NC_071284.1 coordinate 22,103,228, forward strand.
ATTCAGGGCTTTTTCTCTGCATGCCCGACGTGTGTCAGAGAGCCTCTGCAGTTTGATTACATGCTCTCCAGGGTGCAGGGCCTCTTGACATTTCACAAATGCAGTGTGTCTTTTCATAAAGCTGGTAAGAAATACATAGAGCTTCTGTACCACGTTGAAAAAAGTAATGAAGTGGAGGCTTGATTTTTCAACTTCAGCTAGGACCAAATTTAAGCAGTGGGCTTGGCAGTGCACATAGAGAGCTTTGTCATTGTGTTGCAGTTTTCATGACTGCAGTCCACTATATTGACCACTCATCATAGCCATGACTATGCATGTTTTGGATCTATAAGCCGTTGTTCTTTAGCAAGTCAAGAACTGTTTTCTCCATCTCTTCACATGTTGTTTTTGACACATTGCAGACCTGGAGGAAGTGCTCCTTGACTTCCATTTGATACTCATAATGCATGATAAGAGAGACTTGCTCGCAATGAGATATATCAGTGGTTTCATCTATAAATAATGAATATATTGGCCTCCTCCAGTTCTTTCCTTATCTCTCTTTTTGTAACTGTAGCCACGACTTTGATGAGATCGTTTTGTGTTCTGTTTGAGAGGAGTGAAACTTGACACCACTTCTTACCCATTTTCTGGTCTTTGACATTATACAAATGTAGCCTGGGTACACTATCATACTGGCTAAACAGTTTAACATTTTAAGTTCAAGGAAGTTGCCCTAGTTTGAGCTTGTGGCAGACTCGTTATCACCCCTGAAAGCTATCCCCTGCCATGCAAGATATAAAGTTACATCAATTAATCAAGTCAAAATTTCTGTTTCTTTGTTTTTCTCACTCTCTTTTTGCATTGCCTTGAACATCTGATACCTCAAAAGCTGCTTGTAAAGCATTCTTTTTCTTTGTGTTCCATCTCAATATGCTTGTTAAGTGGGCCTCTGAGTCTGCATGCTCTTGCATTTTTTCAAGTCCCTTTTTCCAGTTGTTTATCCCAGCCACTCTCCACGTACTCTTGTTGTAATTTGGTTCATTAAGAAAAAGCAGATAGCTGAAGCAGTACATACTGTTCTTGTCAGATGAATACTCCAACCATGGTTTATTTTCATACCACGTCTTTTGAAATGATCAGCCTTCAGTTTTTTGGGAAATCCAAGGACAGGTTGGCATAGTCCTCTATCAATGCACATTTTCACATAGTTGGCTTGAGATCAAAAGCTTGGTTGTGGACGGGATCTGTTGGATACTTTAAGGATGCAGTTTTTGATATAGCGTCTTCTACACTAGTCAGGGTCCTCAACCACATCCTCTTCTATTGCTTCCTCAAACTCAACATTATCACTGTTTCCCCTCCTGTGGCCTCTTCCTCTTCAGCACTGACAGTGATTTCCTGATCATCTTTGTCATCTGTGTCAAGTGATGCCTCTAAAGCCTCCTGTCTTTCAGTTGTTGCTTGAGAGATCTCTACTGCTCTCTCAGGTGTAACACTTTCAACATCTGAGTTGTGTGTTCTCTCGTGTTTTTCTTCTGGTACCTGGTTTGAACCATACTTTGCTACTCTTGGCAGTTTCCTGGTGCTCCTTCTCCTTCTTTTTCTGTATCATATCTTTTTTGGCATTGTGCAGCCAAGCAACAGAATACTGAATTGGCTGAATACAGTAATGTATTGATCAAATACATTATTATTATTATTATTATTATTATTATTATTATTATTATTATTATTATTATTGCTATTATAATTACGCTTACTGCACATGTACACACACACACATACGCAATAACTGATAGTGACAAGGACTTAGGAGGGCTGTCTGTTTCACATTGGAGGGCGGGCTGTCTGTATCATGTAAAGATCTATCAGCGTACAACAAACTAATAGAATGGATAGTTATTAGATGAGGAGCCTACAATCAAAATTATGAAGTTACTGTTTAAGGCTTTCATGTAGTGGTAAATTTGGAGATATTGGTCTATTTTGCTTTCATGCCTTCTTTTACTAGTCTAATCGAAAGAAAACTTCCAAAATACACATTTAGACAGTGCTTGTTTTAAGCCTACTACTCTCTGTCTGTTTGCATCTGTAGATTTCTTCTAAATTAAACAAAACAAGCTAATCTGCATATTTAAACATAACATTTCAGGGGAAAAGACTCTTGATGTGAGTCATAAACTGGAGAAGTTCTGTGGTGATATGCTTTAGTTAGTTTGTTTATCCTATTCACCTGCAGTGCCTTGTCAAATGTATGCAAATTAGCACATTTTAATTAGTTAACGCCTAATTTGCATATCAATGTGGAGATTGTGATGTTATTAGACACAAATTTTACTGTATTCACCTGTAGTGTCTCCATTAAGTACAGTACATTAGCCTGTATAACCATGATATATTGCCTTAGCTAAATTTTAGCTAACTTATTACATTAGCTAGTAGCTGATGAGCATGTTAGGAAGACACAAGTTAACTATATTTGTCTTTTGGCTTTTAGCTAATTAGCTGTAAAGTCGAGGCACTGGTAGCTTAGTATTTTGTTCATCACCAGTCATCTCCACACAAGTCAAGAAAAACACAACTGGGATAGGAGCTGGGAGGAGCTGCTGCCTGCCTGTCTGCGTGTCTGATGTGCTGATGTGTGCTGTGCAGAGAGATAGAGGGAGAGGGAGAGGGAGAGAGAAGGGGAGGGAGAGAGAAGGGGAGGGAGGGAGGGAGGGAGAGAGAAGGGGAGGGAGGGTATCGGAACTCTGCAAAGTCTCATCTCCCAACCTGATATTTAGATTTTTTATTCAATAAATATATTTGTTTGACAGGGAAGTTGTGCGCAAACAGGAATATATATATATATATATATATATATATATATATATATATATATATATATATATATATATATATATATATATACACACAGTATCACACAAAAGTGAGTACACCCCTCACATTTTTTATATCTTTATATGTGACAACACTGAAGAAATGACACTTTGCTACAATGTAAAGTAGTGGGTGTACAGATTGTGTAACAGTGTAAATTTGCTGTCCCCTCAAAATAACTCAATACATAGCCATTAATATCTAAACCACTGGCAACAAAAGTGAGTAACCCCCTAAGTGAAACTGTCCGAATTTGGCCCAAAGTGTCAATATTTTGTGTGGCCACCATTATTTTTCAGCACTGCCTTAACCCTCTTGTGCATGGAGTTCACCAGAGCTTCACAGGTTGCCACTGGAGTCCTCTTCCACTCCTCCATGATGACAGCACTGAGCTGGTGGATGTTAGAGACCTTGTGCTCCTCCACTGTCCATTTGAGGATGCCCCACTCATGCTCAATAGGGTTTAGTCCATCACCTTCACCCTCAGCTTCTTTAGCAAGGCAGTGGTCGTCTTGGAGGTGTGTTTGGGGTCGTTATCATGCTGGAATACTGCCATGTGGCCCAGTCTCTGAAGGGAGGGAATCATGCTCTGCTTCAGTATGTCACAGTACATATTGACATTCATGGTTCCCTCAATGAACTGTAGCTCCCCAGTGCCGGCAGCACTCATGCAGCCCCACACCATGACACTCAAACCACCATGCTTGACTGTAGGCAAGACACACTTGTCTTTGTATTCCTTACCTGGTTGCCGCCACACACGCTTGACACCATCTGAACCAAATAAGTTTATCTTGGTGTCATCAGACCACAGGACATGGTTTCAGTAATACATGTCCTTAGTCTGCTTGTCTTCAGCAAACTATTTGCGGGCTTTCTTGTGCATCATCTTTAGAAGAGGCTTACTTTTGGGACGACAGCCATGCAGACCAATTTGATGCAGTGCGCGACGTATGATCTAAGCGCTGACAGGCTGACCCCCCACGCCTTCAACCTCTGCAGTAATGCTGGCAGCACTCATACGTCTATTTCCCAAAGACAACCTCTGGATATGACGCTGCGCACGTGCGGTCAACCATGGCAAGGCCTGTTCTGAGTGGAACCTGTCTTGTTAAACCTCTGTATGGTCTTGGCCACCGTGCTGCAGCTCAGTGTCAGGGTCTTGGCAATCTTGTTCCCCTGACCTCGAGTACATGTCTGTAAGATGTCAGCCCTTTTTTCTACCGAGAGAGCTAACAGTAGTGATTATCACGGCTGTGTATATTCCACCCGACGCCAATGTGAACACGGTGCTCTCTCTCCTGTTGAATATCATAAACAAACAGCAGTGGGCTTACCCCGACGGTGTTCACAAAATTGCAGGATACTTTAATAAGGCGAACTTGAAGACTGTACTCCCGAAATTTTATCAACATGTTAAGTGTTTTACTAGAGGGGCGAACACTCTGGATCATGTTTACTCCAACATTAAGCATGCGTATAGAGCCATACCTCTCCCCCACCTCGGCCAATCAGACCATCTCTCCCTCCTGCTCTCCCCTGCCTACACCCCCCTCAGACGCAGTGTCAAGACCACTATAAAGACTGTTACCACCTGGCCGGATGATGCATTCTGCAAACTACAGGACTGCTTCGAACAGACAGACTGGGATTTATTTGAACATCAAGAGCTAAAAACATTAACAGGAATGGTACTGGACTATATCAAGTTCTGTATCGGAATAGTGACTGTGGACAAAAACATTCGGGTTTTCCAAAACCAGAAACCTTGGATGACCAAACAGGTCCGCACACTCCTCAAAGCCCGCGACGCTGCCTTCAGGTCTGGTAATAGAGCTCTGTACAGAGCCGCTCGTGCCAACCTGAAAGGTGGTATTAAGGAAGCTAAGGCGGTCTATAAGAGGAGCATAGAGTCCCACCTGTCCAGCAAAAATAAATGGGAGGTGTGGCAGGGCATACAAAACATCACGAACTACAGAGGCCGTGATGCGACAACAGGAGACCTGAGTGTGATGCTGGCAGAAGAGCTAAATTGCTTCTTTGCTCGCTTTGAAACATCACAACAACAGCACTCATCTGCGACAACCTCACCTCCACCCTCATCTGGCTCCCGTACCAGTCCAGCCCTGCCTCCATCCCCTCCTGGTTCCTGCACCACTCTACTTACTGTGAGGGAACACAATGTTAGACAAATGTTTCTGGCAGTGAACCCCAGGAAAGCTGCTGGCCCAGACGGAGTACCTGGTAAGGTGCTCAGATCGTGTGCCCACCAGCTTGCCCACATCTTTACCAGAATCTTCAATCTCTCCCTGGCCCAAGCAGTCATCCTGTCCTGCCTAAAATCAGCCACAATCATCCCAGTGCCAAAGAAGTCGCCCACCACTAGCCTAAATGATTATTGTCCTGTGGCCCTCACTCCAGTTATCATGAAGTGCTTTGAGAGATTGGTTCTTCAGCACATCAAGGACTACCTCCCCCCAGACTTCGATCCTTATCAGTTTGCATATCACACAAACAGATCCACAGAGGTTCCTATCGCCGTAGCTGTCTAGTACGTGTTGAGACATCTAGAGCAGCAACAGAGCTACGTCCGGATGGTTTTTGTGGATTACAGTTCGGCTTTTAATACAATCATTCCGGACATTCTCATCACCAAATTGGTCACTCTTGGCCTCCTCCCACTCACATGTGCCTGGATAAAGGACTTTCTCACCAACCGGTCTCAGACAGTGAGACTCGGACCCCACCTCTCCTCCACTCGCACGTTGAGCACAGGTTCTCCACAGGGCTGTGTGCTGAGCCCCCTCCTGTACTGTCTCTACACATTCGACTGTAGTCCAGTCCACAACAATAATCTTATCATCAAGTTTGCTGACGACACCACAGTGGTCGGACTCATCTCAAAAGGAGATGAGGTAGCCTACAGAGAGGAAGTCCTAAACTTGGCAGCCTGGTGTTCAAAGAACAATCTGGCTCTAAACACCAAGAAAAACAAGGAGCTCATTGTAGACTTCAGGAAGCACAACACTGAGCTGGCCCCCCTTTTCATCAATGGTGAGTGTGTGGAGAGGGTCCACACCTAACGGTTTCTTGGCGTCCTTAACTCTGCAGACATCTCCTGGACGGACAACATCACAGCGGTTATTAAGAAGGCTCAAACGCTGCTACACTTCCTGAGGGTTCTCAGGAAGTACAATCTGGACCCCAATCTGTTGCTGATCTTCTACCGCTTGTCCGTCGAGAGCCTGCTTTTTCTTTTTTGAGTTGGTTAGGTGTTCATGGAAGAGGTGGGTCTTTAGCTGTTTTTTGAAGATGGTGAGAGATTCTGCGGTCCGGATTGAGGTTGGAAGTTCATTCCACCACTGATGAACAGTTAGTTTGAAGGTTCTGGAAAGAGACTTTGAGCCACGCTGAGTAGGAACTACTAAGCGTCGGTCGCTAATCGATCGCAGATTGCGTGATTATTTTAAAATAATTTTTAAAAAAGCACCCCAGAAAAAAGGGCACTTTCTCGAGGAAGAAAAAGGGCAGGAGATCAAGCACTCTTGGATGTCTATGTGTGCACGTGCCTGGCTGGCTGGGTACTACAGGAGATTCGCCTCTCTTCTCCTCTCTAGCTCCCCCCTCGCAAACCTGACCAAGAAAGGCCAACCAGACCGGGTGCAGTGGACCAAGGAAGCAGAGCGTACATTCCAGCAGTCAAGCAAGCCCTACCAGCTCACCGTTGCTCCAGAATTCCGACTTCTCTCTGCCATTCACTGTACACACAGATGCTTCAGATACCGGACTGGGGGCCGTCCTCTATGTCAGCAGGAAGCTAACCCCTGCCAAACGGAAGAAGCCCTTGCAAAAAAGTGGACCAAAGAGGAACTGCGATACTACCTGGCAGAATGGCAATTCACTCTATTAACTGACCATTCCCTCCTACAGTGGATGGCCAGGGCCAAACATACGAACACCAGGGTGACCCATTGGTTCCTCTCATTGCAGGACTTCTCGTTCCAGGTCCAGCACCAGGCGGGGGCCAAACATAGACATGCCGATGGCCTATCATGAAGGTACGCCCTCTGGGCCCAATTCGCATTAACAGTGGACTTAGAACTGGGGGGGGTTACTGTGATGGCAGACCTGCAGCCCACACACACAACGCACATCACGCGCTCCGCACACAACTGCTGGCGGGGTGCTGAACAGACAGCGCCATATCAGCACCCCGACTGCTTTATTACAAACGCAGACGATGACGAGGACGATGCCGAGGGCAGAGGAGAAACTCCCCAGCTGTGCTGCACCTCCCAGTGGCACCTCGACCTCCGCCAAATCTCCTGGGTTTTGCCTCATGGCTGCTCCAGCCATTCCCATTCAACCCATTCCTCATGCCCCTCTCCGGGAAGACAGTGATCCACACACACACTCAACACCCCTTCACCTCCACTGTTGGGCCTGAACTTTAATAAAAACACCCACTCTTTTTCACCACCTCTGCCTGCCAAGTGTCTGTGTTCTACCTGTCCTGGTCCTGAGAGGTCACAGCGTAAGAAGTCAGGGAAAATCAGAATGTATGTGGATTATTGGACACCAACGGACCATACCCGATCAGTACACTGTTCTGCAAATTGAAGACTCTTTGCATAGCTGGGAGTAGATGGTTCACTATCTTAGATTTGAGGAGTGGATACTATCATATACTCATGAAAGATGCTGACAAGGAGAAGACTGCATTCATCTGTTCATTGGGCTTCTACTAGTTTGAGCATATACCTCAAGGTATCTGTGGAGCATCTGCTACTTTCCAAAGGGTTATGGAGAGAACTTTGGGAGATATGAAGTTTTTTGAAGTGCTTGTGTACTTGGACAATCTAATTGTGTATGGATGGACTTTGGAAGAACACAAAGAGCAGTTGCTGAACGTCTTGGATAGGTTGAGATGTGAAGGATTGAGGATTTCCCTTGATAAGTTTCAATTTGGTCGTACCTCCATGAACTTTTTAGGGCATATCGTTTCACAGGACGGAATAGCTACAGATCCTTATAAGATAGAAGCTGTTGTGTCTTGGCCCCAGCGTAAAAGAGTGACTGAGCTTAGGTCCTTTCTAGGGTTCTGTGAGTATTACCATTGTTTTTTGAAGGATTTTTCAAAGGTGTGCCGACATCTGAATGAATTGCTGCAGGGACATTCATCTTCTTGCATTATCATGCTGATCCCACACCTAATCCTGTACTTAGAGCACTGAGGCTCTATTAAATACACCAGCTTTGGCTGAGTCCTGGAGGTGCTTACTTGCATTGAAGCTGCTCTAGATGGGGGATACCCTCACCACCTCATTGTGTAGAGGGGATTCCAGTTGGTATTCGTCAGAGGTCCGGTTGCTTTTGAGCGGCGTCTAGGAAGTCATCAGAATGGTGAATGGAGTGGAGTCTCTTAGGCAGCCTGCCTGAGGAGCTTGGAGGCAGTCCTTCTGGTTCTTTCCCGACATGAGTTAGGAAGCTTTGCAGGAACTGGCTCATGCAGACATTGATTGCAGAGTACCCTTGCAGATATTAGTTGAAAAGAGAACTCCTGAAGATGTTGATTGGAGAACTTCTGCAAGGGTTGATGAGGACTCCCCAAAGATGTTGATTTGGGAGAATTCATTGTTTCCATGGTCTCCAAGGGTTTAACTCTTCCTAGCTAGGTGGAACCCAAAAGGTTTTGCTCCAGTCAGCATGAAGTTGGGGCGGGTTGTAGCTACATTCTTTGCCCATGACTTTACTCAGTCCATTATCTTTGTGGTCACATAATTTCATGCCTTCTTTTTCCTTCTTTTTATATAGTGTGAATAAAACTTTTAGACCCAATTGTTGGTACTTATACCTATCAACGTTCTACCTGATTCAGGAAGTCACTCAAGGAACACACGCATACCAAATAAGACATATTGCATATTAAGCTATATATATATATATATATATATATATATATATATATATATATATATATATATATATATATATATATATATATATATATATATATATATACAGTATCACACAAAAGTGAGTACACCCCTCACATTTTTGTAAATATTTGATTATATCATGTAATGTGACAACACTGAAGAAATGACACTTTGCTACAATGTAAAGTAGTGAGTGTACAAATTTGCTGTCCCCTCAAAATAACTCAATACATAGCCATTAATATCTAAACCACTGACAACAAAAGTGAGTACACCCCTAAGTGAAAATGTCCAAATTGAACCCAAAGTGTCAATATTTTGTGTGGCCACCATTATTTTACAGCACTGCCTTAACCCTCTTGGGCATAGAGTTCACCAGAGCTTCACAGGTTGCCACTGGTGTCCTCTTCCACTCCTCCATGACGACATCACGGAGCTGGTGGATGTTAGAGACCTTGTGCTCCACCACCTTCCGTTTGAGGATGCCCCACAGATACTCAATAGGGTTTAGCTCTGGAGACATGCTTGGCCAGTCCATCACCTTCACCCTCAGCTTCTTTAGCAAGGCAGTGGTCGTCTTGGAGGTGTGTTTGGGGTCATTATCATGCTGGAATACTGCCCTGCAGCCCGGTCTCTGAAGGGAGGGGATCATGCTCTGCTTCAGTATGTCACAGTAAATGTTGGCATTCATGATTCCCTCAATGAACTGTAGCTCTCCAGTGCCGGCAGCACTCATGCAGCCCCAGACCATGACACTCCCACCACCATTCTTGACTGTAGGCAAGACACACTTGTCTTTGTACTCCTCACCTGGTTGCCACACACACGCTTGACACCATCTGAACCAAATAAGTTTATCTTGGTGTCATCAGACCACAGGACATGGTTACAGTAATCCATGTCCTTAGTCTGCTTGTCTTCAGCAAACTCTTTGCGGGCTTTCTTGTGCATCATCTTAGAAGAGGCTTCCTTCTGGGACGACAGCCATGCAGACCAATTTGATGCAGTATGCGGCGTATGGTCTGAGCACTGACAGGCTGACCCCCCCCACCCCTTCAACCTCTGCAGCAATGCTGGCAGCACTCATATGCCTATTTCTCAAAGACAACCTCTGGATATGACGCTGAGCACATGCACTCAACTTCTTTAGTCGACCATGGAGAGACCTGTTCTGAGTGGAACCTGTCCTGGGCATAATGGGCAGACCATTTTCAACCCCGCGGACTAAAGGTAACCCTGGTGTTTATTTTACAGGAGACCTGGACGTGATTGTCGGCGATTACACTCGAGCCTTAACCGAAAAATCTAACAGTGTGCATGGTAATGTCTCTGCTTCTCTCCGTTTACCTGCAGAGAAACCTACTCCCCTTTTCCCCAGTTGATACAGTACTAGTGAAAAGCCTCAATCCCAGGAAGGTTGGAGACCTTTGGACCTCCAACAATGGTGATAGCAGTCACTCCCACGGCCGTACACTGACTCTCAACCCTAGTGGATTCACACCGGTAGACTGAAACAGTGCCTGACTAGAACGAGCTCACCCGAGAAAGCAGAATATTCACAATCAAGCAGCCCTTAGGGGGCCTCTTCTTGTCTCACCTTAACATGTACACATAGATTTTCTTGTATTAGCCTTGAGAACACAAACAAGTAACAGGCCACAGCTCGCACTTTCTGTGCAAGTGATGTGACCTGTCGTAGATTCAAGGATCCCTGGGGTTTCCTTGCAGATTGTGTGTTATGGGAAGAATGTCTGCAGGTCCCATTTGAACCTAAGAGGGCATTGATAAGTTTACTCTAGGTTAATACTCTTTCCTCTCTGTTCCCTTGTTAACAGTTTTTTTCTCTTTGTTCCTTTGTTAACTCTTCCACCACAGCACAAAACCAGTTTCAACCAGGTACGGACAGATAAAGCCCCTGACCATTTGGGTGCATTTACTTATTTTCCCAAATACCATCTGCGCACATTCCATTGTCTTCCGAATACCATATATGGAGTTGATCCTCTCTTACATTGATATGCGCTTCTTGTTTTATGCAAATATGCCCTTCCGCCTAGCTAATCAACAGTTAACCCATTATCTCTGTTGTGTGTCAAGAATGATACAGTGAGGGAAAAAAGTATTTGATCCCCTGCTGATTTTGTACGTTTGCCCACTGACAATGATAGATTTATTTGAACAGTGAGAGACAGAATAACAACAGAAAAATCCAGAAAAACGCATGTCAAAAATGTTATAAATTGATTTGCATTTTAATGAAGGAAATATGTATTTGACCCCTCTGCAAAACATGACTTAGTACTTGGTGGCAAAACCCTTGTTGGCAATCACAGAGGTCAGACGTTTCTTGTAGTTGGCCTCCAGGTTTGCACACATCTCAGGAGGGATTTTGTCCCACTCCTCTTTGCAGGTCTTCTCCAAGTCATTAAGGTTTCGAGGCTGACGTTTGGCAACTCGAACCTTCAGCTCCCTCCACAGATTTTCTATGGGATTAAGGTCTGGAGACTGGCTAGGCCACTCCAGGACCTTAATGTGCTTCATCTTGAGCCACTCCTTTGTTGCCTTGGCCATATGTTTTGGGTCATTGTCATGTTGGAATACCCATCCACGACCCATTTTCAATGCCCTGGCTGAGGGAAGGAGGTTCTCACCCAAGATTTGACGGTACATGGCCCCGTCCATCGTCCCTTTGATGCGGTGAAGTTGTCCTGTCCCCTTAGCAGAAAAACACCCCAAAGCATAACGATTCCACCTCCATGTTTGACGGTGGGGATGGTGTTCTTGGGGTCATTCTCTCCTCCAAACACGGCGAGTTGAGTTGATGCCAAAGAGCTCCATTTTGGTCTCATCTGACCACAACACTTTCACCCAGTTGTCCTCTGAATCATTCAGATGTTCATTGGCAAACTTCAGACGGGCATGTATATGTGCTTTCTTGAGCAGGGGGACCTTGCGGGCGCTGCAGGATTTCAGTCCTTCACGGCGTAGTGTGTTACCAATTGTTTTCTTGGTGACTATGGTCCCAGCTGCCTTGAGATCATTGACAAGATCCTCCTGCGTAGTTCTGGGCTGATTCCTCATTGTTCTCAGGATCATTGCAACTCCACGAGGTGAGATCTTGCATGGAGCCCCAGGCCGAGGGAGATTGACAGTTCTTTTGTGTTTGTTCCATTTGCGAATAATCGCACCAACTGTTGTCACCTTCTCACCAAGCTGCTTGGCAATGGTCTTGTAGCCCATTCCAGACTTGTGTAGGTCTACAATCTTGTCCCTGACATCCTTGGAGAGCTCTTTGGTCTTGGCCATGGTGGAGAGTTTGGAATCTGATTGATTGATTGCTTCTGTGGACAGGTGTCTTTTATACAAGTAACAAGCTGAGATTAGGAGCACTCCCTTTAAGAGTGTGCTCCTAATCTCAGCTCGTTACCTGTATAAAAAACACCTGGGAGCCAGAAATCTTTCTGATTGAGAGGGGGTCAAATACTTATTTCCCTCATTAAAATGCAAATCAATTTATAACATTTTTGACATGCGTTTTTCTGGATTTTCTTTTTGTTATTCTGTCTCTCACTGTTCAAATAAACCTACCATTAAAATTATAGACTGATCATTTCTTTGTCAGTGGGCAAACATACAAAATCAGCAGGGGATCAAATACTTCTTTCCCTCACTGTATATACTCTTTTTCTTTGAATAAAGAGAGAGCTTGCCATTTGAATTTTGTGTGTCATTTGGCAACTCTCCGAAGCACTTGATACAGGAATGTGTAGCAGGGCGAGAGCACCTCTTTTTAACATGTACTTTTACTTTCTCTTTTCTTAAAAATCACAACCCGAGGATCACATTTCTAACAATCATGTAAACAGGGAGGAAACAGCTCCAGTTAATGTTTAAAATACTATTATTAACCTATAAAGCACTAAATGGTCTCGTGCCACAGTATCTAAGCAACCTTTTGGTTTTCTATGATGAGCCACACCTACTTAGATAAAAAGATGCAGGCTATTTGACGGTACCTCAAATAGCGAAGGCTACAGCAGGGGGAAGAGCTTTCTCTTATAGAGCCCCACAGTTATGGAACAGTTTTCCAATTAGTGTTCGGGAGTCAGACACAGTCTCAGTGTTTAAGTCTAGGCTTAAAACGTATTTGTTTACTCAAGCCTACCCTGACTAGACTTTAGACTGTTATGCTAAGCACAGTCCTAATAATCTTTTCTCTCCCTCTCTCCTTCTGTCGAGCCACACAATTTTATGGAGATACTAGAGATCCTGATCCTTCCAAACAAGCTAACTGCTAAATTGCTAGCAGTCACCGACTATCTTTGTTGGCTACTACTTTCAGTTTTTATTATAAATTATAGCTGCTAGCTACATAGTTGCAGCCCTGTTGAATGAGCTTCATTTTAAGTGAGTTTTCTTAGAGAATGTTGAAAATTTTTCTACTTTCATAACAACTTGTAACAAAAATAAGTACAGCTGTGTAGTGTAGTGTGTAGTGTCTACCCAGATGAGGATGGGTTCCCTTCTGAGTCGGGTTCCTCTCAAGGTTTCTTCCTCTTAAAACATCTTAGGGAGTTTTTCCTTGCCACCGTCGCCACTCAGTGGCTTGCTCAGTTGGGATAAATTCGCACCTTTAATATCTGTATACCATGTTGATATTTCTGTAAAGCTGCTTTGAGACAATGTCTATTGTAAAAAGCGCTATACAAATAAAATTGAATTGAATTGAATTGTAGTCTAATAAATGTGCAGCCAGCTGTGGTTAACCCTTAAATGTATGCATGTTTCGCCAATCATTATTACATATACGGGTTGTTAGCAACCCAGAGTTTATATCTAATGCGGATGGACCTCTAAACTGCCCCAATAGTATAAAACTGTCCTAATATTTGATTAATGTTGGATTTCCATGTATCTCAGGAATCTCCCAATCTCAGATTGTGTCTTCCAGATCTCCGTTATTAACTTTTAGTTCTGTGCTGGTATGAGCTAGAAAGTGTGGTTTACCGCAGAGTTCAGGCGCCTGGAGAGTCAGAATAAACACACACACTGACACATATGAATGTTCACAGAGATTTCCGGTTTATTCATTCAAAACAGGAGTATTTATACACATTGTACACATTGATAATGGCAGTGTGTGGACGGTTTCTACTGGTGCAGGTGCCAGCCTGATAGACAAAACAAAACACACAGCACACTATGAAAATAAGTCTTTTCAAGACACAGAAAATACATGTGCCAGCTATAAGAAAAATGGCAGTTAATCAGCTTATTTAAAGAGGTAATTAAATGAATACATTCATCATAGGTATTTGATAGAAGTTCATAACATAAGAGAGTACATGATATAAGAGAATTTCCTTTCATTCCTCTCTTTTATTCTAGCGCAGCATAGAATAAACCAAAAAGAAAGTCAAAGGTTAACATCACCCTTTCACAGGAAAGTCATGATATGTCTGAGACCACATCTGAGGCCGCTGAAACCGCGGCGTCATGGCTATGAATGTAAATGTCAATCGGGGCCAAATGGGTCATCTCAGGGTAAGAACCATGATTGGAATGGCCAATTGGAGTAGAGCTAAAAAGAGCTGAAGTTACAGAATCTTGAACCGAGGCTATACTACGACGAATACAGGCAAAAATACAGGGGCCGAATAGGAAGATAAAGATGAGAACTACAATAATAGGGAGGATGGAAGATGCGTAAGGAGAAAACCATCCGAATAAGTCCCACCAAAGACCCCAAGTGGTTTTACCTTCTTCATCTCGCCGAAGATCCTCGGTGACCTTTTTCATCTTTTCTAAAGCATGCGAAATGTTACCATTGGGAGCATCATTAGTGGGTACATATGTACAACAATATTCACCAACCATAGCACACACTCCTCCTTCTTTAGCTAACATCAGATCCAAAGCGAGTCGGTTTTGGGTACTCATTCATCTAAGTGCAGTCAGTTCATCGTTAATAGAGTCACTGGCTTCAGTTGTAGCATTTACAAACATGGAGAGGCGGTAGTGAGTTACTTCTGCGAAATTCCACATCTCAGTCATTCCAAATCTAGGAAAAATAGAGGTCCAAAATGTTTGGCCTTTGTTGACACTTCATGTTCATTCGGGACTTCAGAAAGATCAAAAGCAGTATATAAAGCCCTCTCTGAACATCAGCTCTTAGGACAAGATGAGGCATATATGGACTGGACGCTAACAGTGGCCATTACTGTTCTAGTAGGAACATGATGAACCACGTCCTCAGTTGTCACAACGTACATTCCATCAGTGAGTCGAGCAAAGGTGCAGAGACCATACCAGTCATGGGGAAGAGAAGCGTATGCCCTAAACCCACAAACGCAGTAATGGTCTTCTACTGTGTTTGCTCCAAACACTGGAAAGCCCAATGAACAAGTATTGGGCAGTCCTTTACAAGTCTATTTTTCAGTATACCATCCACCAATTCTGTTAACCTTTTCACTAGGGTTAATCAATTTAGGGGGTGTAACGAGTTCCTCACAATGATAAGGAGAAAGAGCACCCATATACATAGATGTCATGCCATCCTTTCCTATAGTGTAAGGGGCGGTGATCTTTGATACTTCACGATAAAAACATACTGTGAATTTATTACCCTTAGGTAAACAGACAGACTGATGAAAGGTTAGCGGTATCTGAGGGGTTTTAAAAGACCCTTCCTCTTGACAGGAGTACAGGGGGTCCAGACAATCAGTAGGCCAATTAGTTCCACAGCCAGCGAGATCATAGGGGAGATCTTTACAATATGGAGTAGCACCTGGTTTATCAGCGCCTACTAAGGGTTTATTTTTACTGACGGTGACGTTAAAGGGAGTAATAACATAGCAACTCCGGGATCAATATTGTCGTAGCGATGTCGTCTAAGACCGACGGCTACAGAGCACAACAGATGTTGATATGTTTCTTGCACCGGATAAAAGGTGAAAGGATGGAGGGTGCTATGCGGCATGAGAGCGCAGATAAAACAGGGTGTAGTAAGGCACATTTGTTTCACAGTAAGAACTGAATATTTATAGTATGCATTTTGATTAAAATGTTCAATATGCAAGTCACCAGACACATCAGACTCAGCTGTAAGACAAGAATTTGAAAAATGTGAATCATCAGGTTCATCCCATCCACCTTGGCTAGGAGGATCAACCCCACGAGGAGATGTTGGGGGCATAAATACACACAGTAACAGGAACAGAAAAAGACAATAATGTAAAAACATGTTATTGGTTTTGTGTTTAGAGCTAATACAGGAAAAACTATATGTATATGTGTAAAGTGTGAGTTGGGTCAGCCAGCAGGACAGGACTTCCTTCCTTTGTAGACATGTTCACAGATGTTCAGACCTCGTCAGGGGTACAGGTACGGTCCCGAATGGGCAACCTGTCATAGAGAATAGGTGGAGGAAAAATAGAATGGACAGAGCTCATTTGTTAACAGCTTTTTACCAAATTGCATGTCTCCAGATCGGTCCTTCTGAGGTCATAACTGCAGTTCTAGTAACAGCTACAACCTCATACTAGGGATGCACCGAATGTTCAGCAACCGAAATTATTCTGCCGAAAATAGCAAAAAAAACATTTTCAGTGTTCGGCCGAATAAGTGAAAATGCCGAATAAATTTGACCGAACAATGGCATGTTTGATGACTCGACCAAATAGCCTAGCAACCAGAGTGAGACACGCAAATGTCACAACCTTGATGAGGGGGCGCGCGCATGCACGGGCTACGTGCATGAACTACGTGCTCTTTGGATGTTTACTTTTTTGTTTCTGTTCCGGAGTATTCTGTCACATCGCAAGACGTAAGGGAGTGGAGTACGGAAGCAGGTAAAGACGTATTTATTTAAGGGCAGGCAGACAAATCCAAATCGAGTGTTACATTCTTTCAGCAGTCAGTTATAGGCCCAACATAAGCTATTCAAGGGGGGCTCAAAGATGACCACATAAAAATATTTTTATTTTACTCGTTTATTTATTTAAAGTTATATTGTGCCTTGTTGGTAGCCTATGCCTGCTGGAATGAAAAAAAATGTTCAGTTTTAAATAAATATTTTGAAATTGTAGTTTGTGTAATAGATTTTTTTTCTTTGAAAAGCAAGACAAAATAGTAAAAAGCACATTTTGACTATTTAATTTATGCAATGGTGAAAAAAATGGCTAAATAAATTGAAAAAAATGCAACAACAAAAAAAAGTGTTTGGTTTTGGCCTTTGGCCAAGTTTTTCATTATATTCGGTTTGGGCTTCGGCCAAGAATTTTCATTTCGGTGCATCCCTACCTCATACGGACCCTCATATTTAGGCTCCCTTAGTTGTTTGTTCCACTTGGGAACCCACAGCAGCACCTGGTCACCTGGAACAAAAGTATGTGTGGGACTCTGTGAGGGCAACGGTAATTTAGCACGTACACATTCATGTTTTTCCTGTAACACATCAAGAAATTTAGACACATATTTGTCTAGATGAATATCAACACCATTTCCTGCAGACTGAGAAAGGTTAGTAGACATTTTCCAAGCCGTGGGGTATGGTCTATCGAATAACACCTCAAAGGGTGAAAGGCCTGTGGTTTTAGATGGCGTCATTCGAATTTCAGTAAGAACGGCAGGTAAAAGGTCAGGCCAAGGAGTACTCCTTTGCTGCTGCATTGCTTTGCTCAGACGGTCTTTCAGAATGCGATTCATACGCTCAACTACACCTAACAACTGTGGGTGGTACGGTATTTGAAATTTCCAGTCAATAGCTAAATAGTCACAAAGCCATTGAGTTACTTGTGATGTAAAAGCAGTGCCTTTATCTGAGTCAATTTGCAAAGGTACACTGAAGCGCGGTATGATTTCTTTCACCAAAATCCTGACAACAGTTTTAGCATTTTCCCTCGCGCATGGAAAGGCCTCAACCCATTTAGAGAAACGATCTACAATGACCAACAACATTCTATGCGGTCCAAAGGTTGGCATATGGGTAAAATCGACCTGCAGACACAAAAAAGGCACATGCAGAGGTGACAATGCATCGTGCTTTACAGCAGAACCAGTGGCGTTGTTTTGTAGACCTATCAAACATCGTGAGAGATGTGTCTTTACTTGAGGACGTAAGTCACGTTTACAAAATTTGGAGGTCGTATCAAACACCACTCCTGATAGAGAACGATGTGAGACACCGTGAAACTCGCGTATTAGAAAAAGTGCACTAGCGGTGGGAATGCAGAGACGACCTACTTTATCAAACCAGATGCCATGGAATCCTCAGGGGTTGCATGTGATTGCATAAGGGCAAAATCCACCCCCGGCAACAAAGCACTAGTATAAAAATGAACAACGTTAGACATTAAAAAAGGACAAGGTGATTGTGACCTAGCCGCCAGTTTTGCATTTCTATCAGCTAGCGTGTTCCCACGTACCTCTACAGTGTTGCCAGTTAGATGCGCCTTTGTTTTGACGATCGCGAGAGCTGTTGGTTTAGCACAGGAAGAGATTAGATTGTCGACCAGAGTGGAATGTGAGATTGGTTTACCACACGCGGATTTAAAACCTCGCTGTTGCCAAATCCTTCCAAAATCATGAGCTACACCAAAGGCCTAGCGCGAGTCTGTAAAGATAGTGATTCTTTGACCTTCAAATATTGTGCACGCACGAGTGAGAGCAAAAAGCTCTGCTGCTTGAGCTGAATTAAATGGCAATGAATGTGCTTCAATTACCACATCTGGTAGTGTACAAACTGCATAACCACACAGGAAAACTCCATCCACGGGTTTAGAACACGATCCATTGACAAAAACATACCTATTGTTAAACAAAGGAGTATCAGACAGATCAGATCGAATGCTACACGAAGAAACAATTTCTTTTAAACAATCATGATTTTCAGGTAAAGGAATGGTGTCATCCTGTGAATTTAGCAGACGGTGTAGAGCATGAACAATTGTGTCAAGAGCGGTGGAGCATTTAATGGTCAAATTTGCGGTAGCACTGAGAATAGTTTCATAACCACTTCTGCGCTGAGCCGTCATGTGTTGTGTTTCAATATTGGATAATACCCTTTTCACCTGGTGGGCCGTGTGCAACACCAAAGGGTGTGACAAGACCAATCGTTTAGCATCTGCTACCAAAACAGCACTCCCAGCCACTGCACGCAGTCAGCCAGGGAGTCCAGCAGCCACGGAATCCAGTGTTTTGGAGAGATAGGCACAGGGACGAAAACCACCCCCATGCTCGTGTGCCAGAACACCCGAGGCCACTCAAGAGTGTTCATGGGTATACAGATGGAAAGATTTTGTGTAGTTGGGCAGACCCAGTGCTGGAGAGGAACATAAAGCAGTTTTTAAATGTTTAAATGCAGAAACAGTCACAGGTGTATGTGTTACAGGAGTCAAAAGTGGATCTGAATGTTCTACGATAGCCCTGAGCTGCTTATCGTAATAGGAACAATCAGATATCCATTGTCTGCAGTAATTACTCAGTCCCAGGAAGGCCAACACAGCCTGTTCTGTAGCGGGCGGCTGTGAAGTCATCACAACTTATATCCAGTTGTCCAACAGCCTTCTCTGTCCTTGTGATAAGAGAAAACTCAAATATTTGACTTCTGGTTTACATAGTTGCAATTTTGTACGTGACACCTTGAATCCTTTGTGAGCCAGATGCTCCAGCAGTCTCAAGGTTGCCGTCCAGCAGGAAGCGTCTGACTTAGCTGTAATAAGAAGATCGTCCACGTATTGCAGAACACGGGCGTCGTCTGTGACATTGAGATCTTGCAAAGAGTCTCTTACCACACGGGAGAACACCACAGGGGAGTCAACATAGCCCTGTGGCAGGTGTGTCCAGGTCAGCTGGCGTCCCATGTGCGTAAATGCAAACAGTGACTGGGTCTCCTCGGCTACACTTACATTGAAAAAGGCGGAACACAGATCCACCATGCTGAACCACACATGGTGTGAAGGGATACATGTAATAATATTAGACACATCCGGAACAACAGGTGAAATCGGTATTACAACCTCATTTATTCGCCTGAGGTCATGTGTGAATCTCCATGTTCCATCAGGCTTACAAACAGGATTGACAGGGGTGTTATACTGACTCACACAGGGCTTCAGAACACCTTGCTGTAATAGAGAATTAACAATAACATCAATACCAAGGGCTTTCTATTCAGACAAAGGATATTGTTTTACATGCACAGGATTAGAATGTTCTGACTTAGCCTGATAAGAAACACATTGCACATGTCCCACTTCGTCCTGATGACTTAGAGTTAGGCAGAGACTGTAACCTTGGGTCTGAGGATTCAGTGTGAGAAAACAGAGAGAGTGACACATCGGATAGCTGATTTAGAATGGTTTATTGCCATTTCTGCCAGCAGAGGTGTAGATACCACCAATTTAGAGCCCGAGAATGCAAGTGTGAGATGCAGTTTGCTCATTAAGTCACGTCCTAAGAGATTAAACGGACACTCCTGCATGTTTACAAATTCATGCGTGAAAATTAATTCAGGATCCAAACATGGAAACAAATGCAAAGATGGTGTAAGATACTGTTCAGTCACAACCCCTTCTATTCCTACAGAACTCACAGACTTTGGGGTTAACGGCCCAGTGTACAATTTTCCAATCAAAGACAAAGTAGCGCCGGTATCCAAAAGAAAATCATACACGACATCAGCAACACTTAATTCAATCATGGGTAATTTTTTGATCTGTGGAGAATTAAATCTACATTTAAGTATGATCGGCATACTGGGTCACAAGAGCTCTGTGGGCATCCCTATTGATTGTGGTAATAATAATCCTGCTGTACAGGAGGAGGTGGTGGTGGTGGAAACGTATCTGATTGATGGTTTGATTTGGACCTCGCCCTCCCTGAAGCACCGGGAGGTGGGCCATACATCTGAGGAGTGGGCTGATACTGACCAGGATGATAATATGGGACAGATTGTGCAGGAAAATACTGCAGGCCACCTCTTACCATAAAACCACGACCACGGCCACCTTGACCTCTCTTTTGCTGCAGATCTCGTTTTTTAGCATAACAGTCACGAGCCCAGTGGCCAGGTTTCTTACAATAATGACATGGGCCTTTTACCCCGTACCCACTGGCTCCTTCAGGTTTCCCTGAGGTTTCAAAGACAGCAGACACATTAACCTCAGTGTCATCAGTGGGTTCACTGATCATGGCTGCGACATTCTTTAAACAGGCGTCACTCAATAAACCATCAGCTTGCAATTGTCGAACTTTAGCGGCGAATTCTGCGACAGATATTCTAGTACGGTCAGTACAATGCATTTTAAGTGCCTGCTGAACACATGGTGGATAGCAGGACAGGAAAGTATTAACAAATGGCACATTAGCAGAGCCTGAGTTGTAATTCATAAGCGCTACATGTCGCCACTGGGTTGTGAACCGTTCTAAGAATTTTGGTACCATCTCACCTTTTCCCGTTATGAGAGCAGTGACTTGTGTCAGATCTCCGCTTAATGTAGCGAGATATTGCAGGTCATTCTTAACTTCTATGACATCTCTCTCAGCCCAATATAAGGTTTGGTCTTTTTTATTTTAACGGTGCTAGTCACTCTATTCTCACCTGTGCCTGTGATGGTTGTCTGAGTTTCAGTGTCGCTATCCCCTCCTGTGAGATCAATTCCTATGTTATCGTGTCGAGTATTAAGGGCAGTTACTTCCTCTACTAATCCCTCCTCATCATATTCATCTTTTCCTTTAATAAGGAAACGATAATCAGGACCGGTCAATTGGAGATGAGCACTACAGGACATGAGTGCATTTACCCATTTAACAGGTTCCTTTATAGGGTCGTACACATTAATAGCCTGAGTGCAGTAAGTCAAATCAGATAGGGAAGCTGGGGCTACATGAAAGCCTCCTTTCCCTTTTGTCTGCCATGCCATGGCAAAATTAGTTGGCTGTAAGAGCTCGGGCAGAGGGGGAGGTAAGTCTGCTCCACTAACAGGCGGAGAGTCTGGCTGAATTCCTCGAATTCCCCGAATTCCTCCATCATCGGTATCTGGTTCTCCCTCTGGAGTAGCAGTGGCTAACGCTAGCGCTTTGTGTGTGAGCGGTTTAGCATGAGTGGGTGTTTGTTTTGAAATTGGAGTAGCGGCGGTGCTGGAATTTAGGCTTGAAACTTTAGTTCTACGTGGTGGTGCACGAGGTGTCATCATTCACATGGAACTTTTTAGATAATTTGTTCTTCAAATTATAATGTTTGTTCCATAAGGGGAGTAGGCGAAGCCATCCCATATAACATTTTGCCATATATTCATAATTCCAATCCAGATCACCTTCCCAATCATAAATCATTCATTTGATCTGAGCAAATACACAAGGCTCAAAGGAGCAACGGAGTGAAATAATTTGAAGCTGCCCAACACGGTCTCAATCCAATCTCTGGGTGTCATGCCAGGAGACGGAAGAGCCAGGCTGGACGGAGATCCTCCCATAACTTGGAAAACAACACGCACAATAACACCATAATACTAAACAAACAATACAACACACGAAGGCAAACCACACAGACAATTTTGAAAATTATTCTACAAATATAAAATACAATTATTAGGCAGGCATGACACTACAGAGGATCATAGACCAGAGTACAGATTATCGACAAAACAGAGATAAATCACTCTCAACTTATTTATAATTATGTAATTATGGGTTCGGAATTACACCGCACCAGGGAGGAAAGCAAAACACTCACCTGGTCCGGAGTAATCGCACTTCTGACACCAAATTGTTGGATTTCCATGTATCTCAGGTATCTCCAAATCTCAGATTGTGTCTTCCAGATCTCCGTCAGCCCTTTCAGCCTATTCTACACTTATTAACTTTTAGTTCTGTGCTGCTATGAGCTAGAAAGTGTGGTTTACTGCAGAGTTCAGGCGCCTGGAGTGTCCGAATGAACACACACACTGACGCATATGAATGTTTACAGAGACTTCCGGTTTATTCATTCAAAACAGAACTATTTATACACATTGTACACATTGATAATGGAAGTGCGTGGACGGTTTCTACTGGTGCAGGTGCCAGCCAGATAGACAAAACAAAACACACAGCACACTATGAAAATAAGTCTTTTCAAGACACAGAAAATACATGTGCCAGCTATAAGAAAAATGGCAGTTGATCAGCTTATTTAAAGAGGTAATTCAATGAGTACAAGTTAATTAAATGAATACATTCATCATAGGTATTTGATAGCAGTTCATAACATAAGAGAGTACATGATAAGACAATTTCCTTTCAATTAACAATTACAAAATAATGAAATACAGCATATTTTATTATATTTTGACATTTTATTTGTTAATAAACATTAAAATATATACACTTAAAATTACGCACTTATAATTCACGCACTGAAATAGTGAACGTATTGTAGCATTTTCATTCAATTGTTTCAGTCACCATAACAAAATTAAAAACTTTACAATATGTAATATTTTCATAATTAAAGTAATTTTATAATGTATAATTTACATGGCTAAAAATAGGGACCGTTCCGGGGCTGAGCACAGATTCTTCTCCAACTTAGCTGTTAATGTGAGACATGATCAGAAAAAGTTGGATTTATCATAAAACTTGCCTTGGGTGTTGTCGCTGTTTGTAGGACTACCAGACTGATAAAATATAAAACTTTTATAACTAGGCTAGTTTGTTGCTAGCCAAGGGAATGCACAGCTAAGCAATAGGTAGCTCCTACAGTGCCATGCAAAGTACATAATTTTATTTATGCTCTGCTCATATCATGTTCACGTAAACTGGAATTCATAGACATTTACACACCTTGTTTTCCTGCTCAGCATCAGATGTTGTTGCTGTTTCAACCCCTTTACTGGTATAAAAAAAAGACAAAAAAAAAAAAAAAAACCCCACATATATGTTTGGCAGAATTGAGAGCTGTCAGCCATGAGTATTTCCAGGTATTTTCCTGTATACCCTGTCTGATTGGTCTCGCCTGCATTCACTGAAGACATAAAATTACAACACCACCGTCTTTTTACTGACATTCAGTTAAATAGTGACAAACCGCTCCAGGTGGATAATTATTCAGGCTAAAGAAAAAATCTTCAAGTCTACAGCCTACAATACTCAGGCCAGGTTACGCGCCTGCCTAAAAACAATATTATCAAGTAATAGATAGGCCAATGTGGCAATGATAGACCAATGTGGCACCTTCTGTGCGTCCCCCGGTAAATTCAGAATCTGGCTCTTATTCAGGATCTGGATCATTCTCGAGCTATTATCGTTTTCATAATCATCAAAATCAATAGTTTGCTGGCTGACAGCTTCATCATCAGATCCACCATCAAACAATGCTAGTATTTGATTAGAAACTTGTTCTGCAGTAAACTGCTGAACCATGTCAAGTTTTGTAACATTCTTTATAATTATTATTGACTCATTACCTCATTGTTTACCAAACATTCCCACCTTGTGGAATAAAAGAGAATTGCACTTATTGAGCCCCGAGAGATTCAATATTGTTGCGCAGAAAAATATACTATTACATACCTCGTCAGTAGCGACCCTATAAACTTTTTACAATTAATTAATTATAAAACATATTATTCAACAATTTTACATTTTTCTTGTTATATTGTTGATAATAGGTATAATAGAATACTAAGAAGGTGGAGGTCTAATGTGAAAAAATGAACAAGGGGGAGGGTACTGAAAGACTTCCAGGGTTGCTAACGACTCGAGGTATACATTTAAGGGTTAATACAGCCTAATTAGATAACATTAGCTATGTGCTTGAATTTGATGATATGGACAGAACATAATTTCTAGGAACTACAGCATTTGCCAGCCACTTGGCAAAGAACAGGACAGTTTCAGTCACAAGACAGGCCAGGCCACTAGGATTTCTCCTGAGTCTCCTGCTGGCAAATCTGGGTTTGGCTGTGCCATTTAATGTAGATGAAATTAAATTATTATACTAAGTGAATGGATAGAAATTCCAATCTGAAAATAAGTAAAACTAAAGAAAAAAACAAAATACTGGAAATGCTACGCTTGTGAATACCCCAACATACCATAAACTGCGAAAACACAAAAACAGGGCTTGTCATGAAGTTGCTCAGTTAAGCCCGTGGCTGAAACATGCCACATAAAATGTTTCTCCACAGCACTCACTGACTCAGGCAAGCAATCCACAGGTGTATGTATGTATGTATGTATGTATGTATGTTTTGAATTATGCTACTTGACTGACTCTGAGTGTTACTCTAAGTTTCTACAACAGCCACCCCACAACTTGAGCTGTCTGGAGGCATGTGAAGGTTTTTTTGAGGCAGGTGCTTCTCATGCGCCTTCAACCATTCCATGCCAAATGTTGTTCTGATCTGCTGATGGAAAATCTCTGACTGGCTCAGTGGTGAGAAGTGAGGAGGGATGTACAACTTCTCCCTGCCTATTAAACAAACATCTGTAGGTGATCATGGCATAAATTCTGGAGCTGCTGTCAGCCTCCAGCTCTCAATCATCAGTGCCCATGAAAAGCAAGCTCCTGAGATTTGGATAGCAACCAGACTCAACCATGACTCTGTATGTTTTCTCCAAAGTGGCCACATTGGAATCTGCATGGACAGCCTGGCATAGCATATGTGTATGTTGACGCAGCTGCGCAATATTTTGCTCTATGGCAGCACTCTGACGGAGCAACTCCTGTGTTCTTAGTGTAATGTCCAGCAGGCCTGACTGGCTCAGTATCTCCACTGTATTGAGGAAGCGGCGATGCCGAGTCAAGCCACTGGTAGAGTCTGGGACTGAGCCTCCTGAAAGGTACACCTTACTGGTGGGGAGTAAAAGTGCTGCAGGTTCAGAACAAGAAGACAAAGATGGAAAGGACAGAGATGGAGTTTTTAAACTGGAAACAGATGATGAGCTAAGACTTGTGAAGGCTGATGTCCCCATAACGTTTAGTTCTGGAGGGGGGAGGCATGAACTCCTCTGTTCTAGGTCACTGCTAAAAGAGAGCGAATGTAAGACAGAATGAGAGTGAGACAGGAAGTGGCTCTCCAGCTGCTTGTTTGGAAGCTTCTCAGGCACTTGTGTAGAGATAGATATTTCCTCTTTAGTTTCTTCAGTGCACACTCTCTTGCTCAGTCTGTGCTCCTCTGAACTGCCCTCCCTGCTGGTTGGGGGTTTGTCTCGTTTTTTTTTGTTAAGATTGGGAACAATTCTGGGATACGAACTGAGGATGGGGAGGTACGCATTTTTGCTCTTTTTGTTCTTACTCTCAGCTCTTTGTGGCAGTAGTGTATGAACATGGAGTGGAGAGACAGTGCCAGGCTGCTGCAACAACAGAAGATTACTTTGAGCGTTAGTGCCCTCCAATCCCCACAAAGGCTGGAGGACTTGATCCTGTCCTGCCTGTCTGGACTTCAAAATGAGAGACAGAAAGACAGAAAAAATATAACAATTTCTTCTTGTCAGCCATACATGGGCTTAGCATTTTGATAAGTGGAAAAGTTAATGTTGCCCAATCTGATTGCCCCCACTCTCCTATCAATCTCTATCCTCTCCATTGATCTCACCTGTTTTAAAAATATATTTTTGATGATAAACATGGAAGTGAACTCTACTTGTCCAGATACCAGGATGTGGTTCCCCTGATCTGCCATACTGTCAAATTTATGGCATCTCAACTCAGTTACAGTAATGTGCTGATCTACATCAGTCTGCTGATAGTCAGACCCAGCATCTGTGGAGGAAATAATGACAGAAATCATGTCTTTAAATGTTTTCAATCATCCAGCTCATTTTGAAATGGTCAGTGTAGTGAATATACAGTGAGGGAAAGAAGTATTTGATCCCCTGCTGATTTTGTACGTTTGCCCACTGACAAAGAAATGATCAGTCTATAATTTTAATGGTAGGTTTATTTGAACAGTGAGAGACAGAATAACAAGAAGAAAATCCAGAAAAACGCATGTCAAAAATGTTATAAATTGATTTGCATTTTAATGAGGGAAATAAGTATTTGACCCCCTCTCAATCAGAAAGATTTCTGGCTCCCAGGTGTTTTTTATACAGGTAACGAGCTGAGATTAGGAGCACACTCTTAAAGGGAGTGCTCCTAATCTCAGCTTGTTACTTGTATAAAAGACACCTGTCCACAGAAGCAATCAATCAATCAGATTCCAAACTCTCCACCATGGCCAAGACCAAAGAGCTCTCCAAGGATGTCAGGGACAAGATTGTAGACCTACACAAGTCTGGAATGGGCTACAAGACCATTGCCAAGCAGCTTGGTGAGAAGGTGACAACAGTTGGTGCGATTATTCGCAAATGGAACAAATACAAAAGAACTGTCAATCTCCCTCGGCCTGGGGCTCCATGCAAGATCTCACCTCGTGGAGTTGCAATGATCATGAGAACAGTGAGGAATCAGCCCAGAACTACATGGGAGGATCTTGTCAATGATCTCAAGGCAGCTGGGACCATAGTCACCAAGAAAACAATTGGTAACACACTACGCCGTGAAGGACTGAAATCCTGCAGCGCCCGCAAGGTCCCCCTGCTCAAGAAAGCACATATACATGCCCGTCTGAAGTTTGCCAATGAACATCTGAATGATTCAGAGGACAACTGGGTGAAAGTGTTGTGGTCAGATGAGACCAAAATGGAGCTCTTTGGCATCAACTCAACTCGCCGTGTTTGGAGAATGACCCCAAGAACACCATCCCCACCGTCAAACATGGAGGTGGAAACGTTATGCTTTGGGGGTGTTTTTCTGCTAAGAGGACAGGACAACTTCACCGCATCAAAGGGACGATGGACGGGGCCATGTACCATCAGATCTTGGGTGTGAACCTCCTTCCCTCAGCCAGGGCATTGAAAATGGGTCGTGGATGGGTATTCCAACATGACAATGACCCAAAACACATGGCCAAGGCAACAAAGGAGTGGCTCAAGATGAAGCACATTAAGGTCCTGGAGTGGCCTAGCCAGTCTCCAGACCTAAATCCCATAGAAAATCTGTGGAGGGAGCTGAAAGTTTGAGTTGCCAAACGTCAGCCTCGAAACCTTAATGACTTGGAGAAGACCTGCAAAGAGGAGTGGGACAAAATCCCTCCTGAGATGTGTGCAAACCTGGAGGCCAACTACAAGAAACGTCGGACCTCTGTGATTGCCAACAAGGGTTTTGCCACCAAGTACTAAGTCATGTTTTGCAGAGGGGTCAAATACATATTTCCCCTCATTAAAATGCAAATCAATTTATAACATTTTTGACATGCGTTTTTCTGGATTTTTTTGTTATTCTGTCTCTCACTGTTCAAATAAACCTACCATTAAAATTATACAATGATCATTTCTTTGTCAGTGGGCAAATGTACAAAATCAGCAGGGGATCAAATACTTTTTTCCCCCTCACTGTAGACATGCTTGTGGTGTAATTCAATTTTTCAACTGAAGTTCTTCTTCAATTCTTCTGAATGATGGGAAATTCACCAACCCCTTTGTGTGATGTCTGGAGTCTGAAGGTGTAGAAGACAACCAAATCGTGCCTAGATGAATTAACCTTATGTTGGCATCTTCTCACTGCATTTGGTTTTCAAGGTTGTCAGAGTGTCTTTTGTCACAAATCCAAAAAGTCAGACACAAGAGCAGACAGTGTTTAATGATAAAACAAAAACAAAAAAAATAAACAAGACAGAAAAATTACAAAAGCTACTACAAGAACTAAAAAGCAAGACTGGGCAAGGCAATGGAAATACAACATGAACACAAAAACTACTCATGTTAATCATACAACAACATATAATGATTGGCAACTATAGAAAACTTAAATAGGATAACTAATTAGGGGAACACAAAACAGGTTGGTGGTGGGGGGCATTTTGTCCATGGTGAATGTGACAGCACTTCCCTTAAGGCGCAGCTCCTGAAGAATCCAAAAACTTAGGAGGTCCTGGTCCCCTGAGTACAGCAAAATCTCTACCGGTGCCAGAGTGGAGAGTGACGACAATGATTTTGGTAAAGGTTTTATATTTTTTAAACTACATTTTAGTCTTCTCTTTTTGGTCAACAATATTGCATGTTGATATAGTCGAAGTTAGTGTTTAATGATATCGGTGTCATCTTATCAGTGTCTCGTGTTAGTCATGTAAAAAAGCTTGCTGACATATTTTCTGTCATAGTTTTTTGTTAAAGAAATTATGACTATGGCCAAGCATTCTGTCACAAATCCAAGGAGTCTGATGCAAGTGGAGACAGTCTTTAACGATAAATGAACTAAAAAAACAAACAACTAGAAAAACTTGAAAGGACTAGACAATAGCAAGACAGGGCAAGGGAAGGGAAATACAACATGACCACAAAAACTACTCATGGTAACCACACAACCACATATAATGCTTGGCAACCAAGGAAGGAAAACACAGAACTTAAATAGGGGAACTAATTAGGGGAACACCAAACAGGTGTGCAGAAATACATGAAGTGAGACAGTTTTGTCTCAAAAACTGACAGTTTTGCTGGAAAAAGCCTTAATTTTTCAAACCACCCACAGCATGATGAAGTTCCTCCCAATTAGATTGGACGCATTTCTCTGTAAATTAGAAGACAATGTTTCTTAGTTCTGTTGCTACCAACATCAGTTATATCTTCAATAAAGATTAGTGAGCCCGCTCCATAAGCAACCATGCAAGCCAAAGTCATGACACCACCTCCACTGTGCTAGACCGATCAGCTTCTATATTTTGGATCATGAGCAGATTCCAGAGGTTCCAGACCTTTTGTGGCTCATCTTTGTATTTTTTGCAAATTCCATTTGGCCTTCCAATTCTTACTAGTGATGAGTGGTTTGCATCTTGTGGCCTCTATATTTCTGCTCGCAAAGTCTTCTTCAAATGGTGGATTGGGATTTTCCTTGGCAACCCGTTTGCTGTCTGGTTGTCAGTACATCAGTGTTTGTTTTTTTTTGTTGCTTTTTAAGGACTTTTCAAATTGTTGCATTGGCTATGCCTAATGCTTATTCAATGGCTCCGATCAATTGTCTCAGCTTCCTCTTTCCTCAGTTTCAATATGGCTTGCATTTATCCAGTAGACAGCTCTATGGTCTTCATGTTGGTTTATCCTTTTTAACAACAAATGCAGTGTTCTTAGGTGAAACACAGGGCTCAATCCCAAACACATTCAGAGCTATCAGTTAGCACCAAATGCTAACTGATACTTTTTCCTGAACTTTGTTTTGACCCCAGTCGCAGGATCTTAACCAGTGAGCACCTGTGTACCTGTCAAAATTGTCCATGTCAGGGAGAGAGTATAATGTGTTGGTTGAGTGTCTATCCTTCTTAATTCAGGTATATGAATATTTAAAATATATTTTATGCTTAAAATGATAGCTTAAGTATCATCTAAACTTACTACTCAGATTGTTTCCCCAAAGATGTGTATATCAGGTGTCTCACCTGAGTAACCGGAGTCTTTCATAGAATTGCAGTGGGAGTTCCATCCATTTGTCATCGGCTGTGTGTGAGCTTTTGTTCTGGACAGCAGAGAAGTGTTGTTACTTTTGTCCTTAGCATTTCTACTGGCAGGAAAGGCAGCACACCTCCCCACACTACTCAGCTCCTGAGGCATTGTGGGTACTGAAGGCAGAAAGAGAGGCAGAGCAAGGTCTGTAATCTAAGCAGATTTTGAATCTCATCATCCACATGACCTCAAACCAGGTAACAGACACACGCACAATATCAAGATTAATGTACTAATAAAAAGGTGAACGTCAATCACTTCACCTTTACTCACACCCCCACAATTCTATAATAATAGCACCATATCACCCTGCAGCTCTCGGCTAGTTTCCCACTGAATCTAAGCAGGGTTGAGCCTGGCCAGTACCTGGATGGGAGACCTGCGGAAAACTAAGGTTGCTGCTGGAAGTGGTATTAAGCCATGTTCACACCTGGACGATTATTGCAGTGCGAAAAATGGTCTGTTTGATGTCCCAGTGGCTGTCAATGGGAGTGTTCACACCCAGGCATAAAATGTGTGGCACTAACATCGTTTTTTTGTAATGCACCGCGTCAACCAATAAGATTTGCGCTTTTATTCACATGCCCAGAGCCGCTGAAGTTACATAAAACGCTCAAGTGCAAAACTGTCCTGCCGACAAAGAAGAAACCGAAAAAGCAACCGAAGAAGATGCGAGCACCCACAATTTTAGTGAGAGAGTGTATAAGTGACATACCTGAAATAAAATGCTCACTGCTAATAAATCCTTCTGCCTACACACAAACAAGGTGTCCTTTGAAAGCACCAGATTAAAAATTACACACCAAATAAGTGTATTTATTATGTTGTGGCTATTTTTTTGACGACACTGAAATGCAAGCATATATTCTAAGTGACCCATTTAATTATTTCAGTGGTGCTTTCTACACTAAATAGCATTGTTTGTTTCTTTGTTTCTTCCCTGCAAATGATAATTCATTCATAGATATCTACACATCAATCGTATCAAACGTGAAGCTTGGTGGAGACTAAACATTGTATGTTTGAGTTATAACTTTCTGTTTTGTGGCATTAATAGCATGCGTTAGCACTTAGCTAAGTGTTTCTATCATGGTGTAACATGATTCAAGCATGTTGCTAGCATATTTAAATATGTTGATAGGAGTGCATCACAGTGTCGCTTCCTGCTGCCAGAAGGTGGCACTATGACTATAACTGAATATTGGCATGAAGATGTCTTCAAGCCGGGACTTTTATCAAACATGAAGTTTGGAGCAGATTGGACATTGTATGTTTGAGTTATAACAATTTCCTTTTTCATGGCAAAACATATGAAATATGTCAGACCGCCACTCCCACTCTTTAGTATCAACAAGGCCTTTAGATTAGACTGACTAAATATGATGTCGATTCAATGAAATCTCTAGGAGGAGTTTGTTAAAAGTATGAGACCTGGAAATGGCTAAATCTGAGCAAGAATTGCAGAGAAATAGCAAAATGGCTGACTTCCTGTTGGGCTACGGATAAGGCTCTAAGAGACTTTTTTGTATGTTTTAACATGTTATATATGCCTAGCAATTTTCTTATGTGTAGGTGAAACATAGCACGAGGGCTGCTTCATTGAAATTTTGTAGACGGCGCTTTTTTGCCACACTTAATTCTAAAACCTGTATCAGATGTAAATTTTTTCCACTTTTAAGGTGTGTGCAAAGTTTCATGAGTTTTCAAGCATGTTCAGGCCTCAAAAATGTGATTCATTTCATATCGCACTAGGTCAGGCCGCCACGGACATGCTCTTCAATGTAAACTCAAAAGCATCGCAATTTAACATTGCCAAGGCATTTAGATTAGACTGTCCATATACGATGGTGATCTGATTAAATCTCTGGGAGGAGTTTGTTAAAGTACGAGGCCTGGAAATGGCAAAATCTGAGCAAAAATTTAATAGAAAAATCAAAATGGGTGACTCCCTGTTGGGTTGAGGATATGGCTCTAAAGGACTTTTTTGTACGAGTTGCCACAAGCAGTGCAGGCTATTTGGCCCTGACCAATGAAGTGGAGTTGCAAATTCTGCTGTTTCACATCACCTAATCAATCATAAGGCACTACAAACTCAAGCACTGCCATCATGCATATAACAGTCCTCTACCTTGCATCTATGAAGACTGTGTGTTCATTTAGAACTGAACTTGCTCTAAGGAAACATTTGGTCAGGGATCATAAACGATCTGTCCAGATCTGTACTGCAGCCTCTAAATTGAACTGTGATCTCTGTGCTTTCTCAGAGATCTGAGGGATTACTCAATACTTCACACATTTAAAGACTCATCTGCAAAACTAAGAGCGTGAAATGTCCTTTTCAAAACTGCAATTTCCAGTCCAGGGTATATAGTACATTTCATGCTCATAAGAGTAAAAAGAATCAGAAGTGTGGAGTTGAAAATCTTTGTGCAGACATTTACCAAACTTGCACTTCAGGTGTTTCAGAATCTGAAAATACAGCTTTTGAGGCAAATT